>NC_081527.1:1262500-1330918 GCF_030273125.1 Centropristis striata | reverse complement strand
AGTCCCATGATGCATTGCGACACTCCCGCATGTATTCTGATCATGTTCTGATGCATTTCATTGGCCAAGAGACCGAAAATAGGTGGAAAAAAATACAAATACTACAAAATGACATATCCGCTGTCCCGGCCTTAATGGTAGAGTGACGCAACAGCGTTCCCGGCTTTAATGGTTGAAATGCAATAATGCTTTCCCGGCGTCAATGGGTTAAAATAAGGATCTTAATGGAGTCCATGAAAGAGCTCTTTGACTTCTTCATGAGGTAAAAACGTTCAGCAGCATGTTTCCTGCTGTCAGCTCAACTCTAAAGTTTTGGTTTTTACACAAGTTTCCATGTCACATTTAATGCATCAACTCTTTTTCAGCAAAGGTAAAAAACACCACAACCAAGTGTAAAATGATTTTATTTTTTTGCAGATATTTTTCAAATTTTGCAGTCATGCTTCAATTGTGCTTGTGTTTCAACATATTTAATGCAATATTTTGTGTTTACAATTTTGAGGTATTTTTGTGTGATTTTGTGGTTTTTATGTGTTTTTTGTAATTTTTTGGTGTATTTTTGTGTGTTTTTTGTGGGGTTTTCATTTGTGTTTATATGTGTGTTTTCTCTGTTTTTCATTTGTGTTTTTTCATAGTTTTGTGTGTGTTTTTTGTATTTTTTGGTGTGTGTTTTTTGTGTTTTTGCAATATTTGGGTGTTTTTGGGTGTTTTTTATTTGTGTTTTTTTCGTAATTTTGTGTGTATTTTTTAGTGTTTAATGTGTTGTTGTTTTTTCTAATTTTGTGTTTTATGTGTTTATTTTTTTGCAGATATTTTTCAAATTTTGCAGTCGTGCTTCAATTGTGCTTGTGTTTCAACATATTTAATGCAATATTTTGTGTTTACAATTTTGGGGTATTTTTGTGTGTTTTTTATGTGTTTTTTGTAATTTTTTGGTGTATTTTTGTGTGTTTTTATGTGTTTTTTGTGTGTTTTTTATTTGTGTTTTTATGTGTGTTTTCTCTGTTTTTCATTTGTGTTTTTTCGTAATTTTTTGTGTGTTTTTTGTATATTTTGGTGTGTGTTTTTTGTGTTTTTGCAATTTTGGGGTGTTTTTTATTTGTGTTTTTTTTCGTAATTTTGTGTGTATTTTTTGGAGTGTTTTTTTAGTGTTTAATGTGTTGTTGTTTTTTCTAATTTTGTGTTTTATGTGTTTATTTTTTTGCAGATATTTTTCAAATTTTGCAGTCGTGCTTCAATTGTGCTTGTGTTTCAACATATTTAATGCAATATTTTGTGTTTACAATTTTGGGGTATTTTTGTGTGTTTTTTGTGTTTTTTTTATGTGTTTTTTGTAATTTTTTGGTGTATTTTTATGTGTTTTTATGTGTTTTGTGGGTTTTTTATTTGTGTTTTTATGTGTGTTTTCTCTGTTTTTCATTTGTGTTTTTTCATAGTTTTGTGTGTGTTTTTTGTATTTTTTGGTGTGTGTTTTTTGTGTTTTTGCAATATTTGGGTGTTTTGGGGTGTTTTTTATTTGTGTTTTTTTCGTAATTTTGTGTGTATTTTTTTGTGTTTAATGTGTTGTTGTTTTTTCTAATTTTGTGTTTTATGTGTTTATTTTTTTGCAGATATTTTTCAAATTTTGCAGTCGTGCTTCAATTGTGCTTGTGTTTCAACATATTTAATGCAATAGTTTGTGTTTACAGTTTTGGGGTATTTTTGTGTGTTTTTTGTGGTTTTTATGTGTTTTTTGTAATTTTTTGGTGTATTTTTGTGTGTTTTTATGTGTTTTTTATTTGTGTTTTTATGTGTGTTTTCTCTGTTTTTCATTCGTGTTTTTTCGTAATTTTGTGTGTGTTTTTTGTATTTTTTGGTGTGTGTTTTTTGTGTTTTTGCAATTTTGGGGTGTTTTGGGGTGTTTTTTATTTGTGGTTTTTTTTTTTTATTTTGTGTGTATTTTTTTGGGTGTTTTTTTTAGTGTTTAATGTGTTGTTGTTTTTTCTAATTTTGTGTTTTATGTGTGTTCTTTATTTATTTTTCGTCATTTTGAATGTTTTTTTTGTGTTTCAAAATGTTGATCCAGTAAGTCAAAATGATTTGATAACAATGAGGTTGAGCTGAAAAAGATGATACCAGCATGACATGACATTATTTAAGTTGCATATACAGGCAGAATGAAAAAGAGTAAAAAAAAACAACAAAAACAGCCCCAAACTCCAAAGGGTTAAAAGAAGTTTGGTCAAATAATAACCAAAAAAAGACACAAAATAACTTAAAAAGACACAAAATAAAAAAAAAGGTGGTGAATACAGGCAGGATGAAAAGGATTCAAAAATGGAAAAAATAGCCCAAAAAGACTCCATAGAGTTAAAAACAAGAAAAAAAGTACAAAAATTAGGTGTATTTTGCTTAAAAATATCAAAATTATCTGCCAATGGAACAAGAAAATGTGTCTTGTCAAGACTTTCCAAAACCAGTAAAAATATCTGATCTTAACAAACCCAAAAATACCTTAGAATTAGTGTATTCTGACTGATAACAAGGGCATTTTATCTTTGTTCACATTTACAACACTTACAATTCTTTATTGAGCATGATAGTGTTTTGAAAGTAAACAAAACAAAACAAAAACAAAATCACATTTCATGTGATGGACTAAAAGACTAAAAAGACACAAAAATGACTAAAAAAGACACAAAAAGACACAAAATGGCTAAAAAAGACACAAAACGATGAAAAAAGACACAAAATTACAAAAAAAAAGACACAAAATGACCAAAAAAAACACAGAAGAAGAAACAAAATGACCAAAAAAACACAGAAGAAGAAACAAAATGACTAAAAAGGACACAAAAAGACACAAAATGGCTAAAAAAGACACAAAACGATGAAAAAAGACACAAAATTACTAAAAAAAAAAGACACAAAATGACCAAAAAAACACAGTAGTAGAAACAAAATGACCAAAAAAACACAGAAGAAGAAACAAAATGACCAAAAAAACACAAAAGAAGAAACAAAATGACTGAAAAGGACACAATGTGACCAAAAAAGACACAAAAAGTGGTGTATACAGGATGAAAAGTTTGGTCAAATAGTTTTTCATCCTGAATACATTTACATATAAAAAATGAATAAAATAACACATTGTGGTTTTATGGCCTGTAAAGCAGAAGTCCAGGCTTTAACAAAGTGAAGCTCAGGGTGAAAAAGCGTCTCCTGTCAGGTATGAGTGCTTCATGTTCACTCCAGACTCATTGAGAGCAAAGTGAAGCCATTAAGAGCAGATTCATGGAGGAGCAGCTTCATGTGTAACAGCAGCGACAGCAGCAGCGCTGATGCTGAGGCTGCAACTGCTTTCTGCATGAATATTTCAAGTGTCTCATTGTGAAGAAAAGCTCTCCAAATATTTCCCCAGCCAGGGGTTTACACACTATCTGTTTCTTATGCTAATTTCTCTCAACCAGTCTCCGGTTACCATGGCGATCGCTCACTCTGCAGCCATTGGTTGGTCGGAGGAGGAGTTGAAAAGTAATAGTGATCAGCTGACACTGCTGGTGACTTACACTATGTATAATAAAATATAAGTTAACAACATGGTCTAAATGAACCAATATGTATGAGTTTTTATGTTCTAAATCTTTGTAATAAATTATTTTCATCATTCAGTATTCCATCCAGTATTTTCCCCAATTAGTTTTTGATCATCATACATCCTAATTTTATGTTTTCCTTCATTAATTTTCTAATAAAATCTGTTTTTGTGTCACTACTCTTCTAATGCACAACATGGGTCAAATATGACCCATATCCATTTTTTAGCTAAGTAGCTTGCTAAGCTAACTACTTAGCTAACTTCTTAGTTAAATATTTAGCTTAGCAAGCTACTTAGCCAAGAAGTTAGCTAAGTAGCTTGCTAAGCTAACTACTTGGCTAACTTCTTGGCTAAGTAATTAGCTAAGATAACTACTGAGCTAACTTCTTGGCTAACTATTTAGCTAAGTAGCTTGCTAAGCTAACTACTTAGCAAACTTCTTGGCTGAGTAATTAGCTAAGTAGTTTGTTAAGCTAACTACTTAGCTAACTTCTTGGCGAATACATTTTCTAAGATAACTACTTAGCTAGCTTCTTGGCTAAAGTTTTTAGCTAAGTAGCTTGTCAAGCTAACTACTCAGCTAACTTCTTGGCTAAGTATGTAGCTAAGAAGCTTGCTAAGCTAACAACTTAGCTAACTTCTTGGCGAATACATTTTCTAAGATAACTACTTAGCTAACTTCTTGGCTAAAGTTTTTAGCTAAGTAGCTTGTTAAGCTAACTACTCAGCTAACTTCTTGGCTAAGTATGTAGCTAAGAAGCTTGCTAAGCTAACAACTTAGCTAACTTCTTGGCGAAGAAATTTTCTAAGATAACTACTTAGCTAACTTCTTGGCTAAGTATTTAGCTAAGTAGCTTGCTAAGCTAACTACTTATCCAACTTTTTGGCTAAATAGTTAGCCTAGCAAGTAGTTAGCTATGTAATAATACAAAAAAACGTTTTCTTCATAAAGTATGAGAAGCAAAATGGAAATAATGATCTGTTGTTATCAAAAACAAGATATTTAAAGAATACTTGGAATATTCAGTCATAAAATAAGTTGATATCAAAAGATAGAGCACAGAAACACACAGCAGCATTAAATAACATGAAGGGAATGAATGAGGGTCATTTTAGACCATGTTGTGCCTTAGAACAGTAGTTCTCAACCATTTTGAGTCGCGACCCCCAATTTAACATGCATGTTGTCCGTGCCCCCGGCTCACTAAACAGAATCACGCACAGTTCAGATTTCCCAAAAAATAAGACACAAATTGACCACAAAATGATCAAAAAAGATACAGAATGACCAAAAACGACACAAAATGACCAGAAAAAGACACAAAACTACCAAAAAAAGACACAAAATTACCAAAAAAAAGAAACAAAATTACAGAAAAGACACAAAATTACTAAAAAAAGACACAAAATCACCAAAAAAAAAGAAAAAAATTACAGAAAAAAGACACAAAATGACCAAAAAAGGAAACAAAATTACAAAAAGACACCAATTGACCACAAAATTATAAAAAAAAAGACACAAAATGACCAAAAAAGACACAAAATGACCAAAAAAAGACACAAAATGACCAAAAAAGACACAAATTGACAAAAAGAGAGACAAAATGACCAAAAAACAACACAAAATGACCAAAAAAAGACATGAAATGACCAAAAAGACTAAAACACATGAACACTTTAACACAGTGGAGACAGAGCTGACTTCCAAAATGATTTTGCGACCCCCAGAAATCATCTTGTGACCCCAATTGGGGTCCCGACCCCAAGGTTGAGAATAGCTGCCTTAGAAGGGGTTAAAATATGTTGTGCATCAAAGGGTTAATCATGTTAATGTGTTGGAGGATCCAGTGGATGAATCTTCTAGTTTCATTAATGTGATGTGTGCTGGTCTTTAGATGGACACAATGCTTGTCTGTCCTTGTTAGTGCTGTTGATCAGAGACGTCCATTGAGTCAAAGTCCTGTTTAACGGGTCCTGTGTCTCTGGTAAAACCAACTCTACTGATTCAGTGCTTTCTACAAAACTGCAGCGCGCAGCAATAACTTCTCATCTGCAGTGTCACATTCAAACCTAATTTTGAAAGATCTGCTGACTAAAGGCTAATTCCTACATCACAAGGCTCTGGTTCTCTGTCAGAAAGAATCAAGCTGGCACTTTTATTTTGGTCTTTTCCTTTTGACTGTTATTTCATTCGCTGGCTTCAGAAATATACACTCAGCAGCCACAAACTTCATTACGTACACTTGTTTCACTGCTCGTTAACGCAAATATCTAATCAGCCAATCACATGAAAGCAACCCAATGGATGAAGTGTCAGGGGTGCACTGCAGAAAGGCACCTCTCAAAAACAAGACAAAAAGTACAGAAATTAGGTGTATTTTGCCTGAAAACAGCAAAATTAACTGCCAATGGAACAAGAATGACCAAAAAAAGACACAAAATTACAAAAAAAAGACACAAAAAGGACACAAAATTACCAGAAAAAGACACAAAACAATGAAAAAAGACACAAAATATTTAAAAAAGACACAAAATTACTAAAAAAAGACACCAAATGACCAAAAAAAGACACTAAATGACTAAAAAAAGACACAAAAAGACACAAAATGGCTAAAAAAGACACAAAAAGGACACTAAATGACTAAAGAAAGACACAGAATGACCAAAAAAAGACACAAAATGACGAAAAAAGACACAGAAAGGACACAAAATGACAAAAAAAGACACAGAATGACCAAAAAAAGACACAAAATGACCAAAAAAAGACATAAAACGATGAAAAAAGACACAAAATGGCTGAAAAAAGACACAAAATGACCAACAAAAGACACAAAGTGACCAAAAAAGACACAAAAAGTGGTGTATACAGGATGAAGAGGATTCAAAACTGGAAAAAATAGCCCAAGACTCCATTGAGTTAAAAACAAGACAGAAAGTACAGAAAATAGGTGTATTTTGCCTGAAAACAGCAAAATTATCTGCCAATGGAACAAGAAAATGTGTCTTGTCAAGACTTTCCAAAACAACTAAAATATCTAATCTTAATGAACCACAAATACCTTAGAATTAGTTTATTCTGACTGATAACAAGGGTGTTTTTTCTTTGTTCACATTTGCAACATTTAAAATTCTTTATTGAGCATGATAGTGTTTTCAACGTAAAGAAATATTCAAAATCACATTTCATGTTGGACTAAAGGACTAAAAAAAGACACAGAATGACCAGAAAAAGACACAAAACAATGAAAAAAAGACACAAAATATTTAAAAAAGACACAAAATTACTAAAAAAAGACACCAAATGACTAAAAAAGGACACAAAATGGCTAAAAAAAAGACACAAAATGACAAAAAAAAAACACAGAAGAAGACACAAAATGACTAAAAAAGACACAAAATGACCCCAAAAAAAACACAAAATGACTAAAAAAGACAAAAAATGACCAAAAAAAGACAGCAAATGACTGAAAAAAGACACAAAAAGACACAAAATGGCTAAAAAAGACACAAAATGACCAGAAAAAGACACAAAACGATGAAAAAAAGACACAAAATGACCAAAAAAAGACACAAAATGGCTAAAAAAAGACACAAAATGACCAGAAAAAGACACAAAATGGCTAAAAAAAGACACAAAAAGACACAAAATGACAAAAAAAAGACACAAAATGACTAAAAAAGACATAAAATGACCAACAACAGACACAAAGTGACCAAAAAAGAGCTTGATAGTGTTTTGAAAGAGCATTTTACTCAATATGTTGACAACAGATTCAGCCTTCAGCCCTCAAAGTATCAGAATACAGATATAATTGAGAAAGTACAGACATTTTAAAAATGTTGCATTAAATTGGACTTTCCTGGAAACACGGCTTGTGACCAGCACCTTTACATTAAGATATAAGTATTGATCCCCAGGATGTGGAGCTCTCCAGGTGTTTATTCCAGGTATTTCCTGTTAGATTCAGGTGTTTGCTGCTGGAATGACAGCTGTCGAGACACGTCCCACTGTGATGAGTCACAACAAACTGTGGTGGTGACAACCTGCTGAGCCAGGAAATAAATAAAAACAGCAGTCACTTTCACTCAATTATCAGACAGTCAGCGATGCAAGCTGAGCTCCATTATTACAGCTGTCTGAGTGGGATTCTACAGGTGACAGGACACTAAATTACTTAAATAAGACACAAAATGACAAAAAAAAGACACAAAATGACAGAAAAAAAACTAAATTACTTAAAAAAGAAACAAAAGAAGCAAAAAAAGACACAGAATGACCAAAAAAGACAGAAAAAAATATTAAAAAAGACACAAAATTATTTTTAAAAGGTACAAAATGACCCCAAAAAAGACACAAAATGACCAAAAAAAGGACACAAAATGACCAAAAAGACACAAAATGACCAAAAAAAGACACAAAATGACCAAAAAAGACAAAATGACAGAAAAAAAACCTAAATTACTTAAAAAAAAGAAACAAAAGGAGCAAAAAAAGACACAGAATGACCAAAAAAGACAGAAAAAATTATTAAAAAAGACACAAAATTATTTTAAAAAGGTACAAAATTACCCAAAAAAAGACACAAAATAACCAAAAAAGACACAAAATGACCAAAAAAAAAGACACAAAATGACCAAAAAAGACAAAATGACAGAAAAAAAACCTAAATTACTTAAAAAAGTGTGTATATGTATATATATATATATATATATATATATATATATATATATACTCTGTTATCACATCCATGTGCTCTTATTTTGAAAGCTCCATGTGTTTGTGCTTTTATTATAAAGGCTGGTCTTACATGCCTGCAGCTCAGTGGAAGTTCCTCTGGATTAATATTCATATTCTCAGCTGAGTCATTCATGACTTTTCCGCTGAGAAGCTGAGAAGATTTATTATTTTTCACAGGATCTAATTATTTAAAATGTTTTATTTTTGGTGAAACTTCAAATGAGATGGGCACCGAGAATGATAAACGCTGTAATTTTGACATTTTCTTGCACAAAAACAAGCATTTGGGGATTCAGAAGGTTAAGAATCAGAAAACAGGAACGTCCTTGTTTATGTGGATGTTTGTCCTTCTGATGATGAACACAATAACAATAACAACACATGGAGTATTATGATCCAAACAAGCACAATACAGCTGAACAAAAAGCACTAAACCTTGTTTTTCCCATTGAGAAGAGTGAAGAAGATTAGAGTTTATCTCCAGTGAGCGTTGAACATCTAATAACAGTTTTTATGATAAAGACACAGTGAACTACAGATTACTGCAGAGGATTGTGGAGAAATTGGAGTAAGCCTCGAATAAACTATATATTGTTTTAAATCCATAGTTAAGCTTCAGATTTAGCTTTCTGTAATAAAAAAATGTGCATATTATTATAGATTTACACTACTGTATCTGCATCATAGTATACATCAGGGGTGTCAAAGTCAAATTACCTGGGGGCCTCTGGAGGCAGTATCAAATGAGCAAAAAAAGACACAAAATTAGTAAAAAAGACACAAAATGACTGAAAAAAAGACACAAAATGACCAAAAAAAGACACAAACTTATTTTAAAAAAGACACAAAATGACCAAAAAAAAGACAAAAAGACAAAAAAAGACACAAAATGACAGAAAAAAAGACACAACATTATTAAAAAAAGACACAAAATGACCAAAAAAAGACAGAATTACCAAGAAAAGACACAAATTTATTTTTAAAAAAGACACAAAATGACAAAAAAAGACACAAAATGACTAAAAAAATACGCAAAATAACAAAAAAAAACACAAAATGACTAAAAAAGACACAACACTATTTAAAAAGACACAAAATGGCCAAAAAAATACACAAAATGACTAAAAAAAAAAGACACAAAATGGACCAAAAAAAGACACAAAATGACTAAAAAAAGACCACAAAATGACTAAAAAAAAAGACACAAAATGACCCAAAAAGACATCAAATTACCAAAAACAGTAATTAAAGGGACCTTCCACACACAACACGGTAAAGTGCCATTCATATAAAACTCACATTAAACTTTCATATCAAGGTGGGGGCCACAAATATCATCACGAGGGCCACAATTGGCCCGCGGGGCCGCCAGTTTGGGGACCCATTGATAATGTGGTCCGGTTTGTGTGAAGTGGTCCGGTTTGTGTGAAGTGTCCCGTTTCTGTGACACTGTGGAGGCTGTAACTGCTGCAGGAACGTTACTGGAGCTCCCACAGCAGCGTTATAAAGGCCTTATAGCCTCTAATCAACCCACGCAGCAGAGAGAGAGAGAGAGAGAGAGAGAGAGAGAGAGAGAGGGAGGGAGAGAGAGAGAGAGAGAGAGAGAGAGAAGAGAGAGAGAGAGACAGAGAGAGGGAGAGAGAGAGAGAGAGAGAGAGAGAGAGAGAGAGAGATGAATGTGTGTGCTGATGAAGGCCAGAGCTGCTAGCGACTAGAAACAGAGAGATCTTTCTCTTGATCAGCCTCCCTCGGCCCTCCGACACGCTGCACCTGCTCCTCCTGCTCCTCCTCCTGCTCCTCCTGATGGATGTGATCGCTCCTCTTGCTCCCTTTAACTTTCACTGACTCTCTTTCTTCCCCCCCCCCCCCCCCCCCCCTCGCTCACTACTCCCCTCCCCCTCATCCCTTTTCACCGCTTTTGATTATCGGCAGCGACCCAGAACTCTGCCAGCCAATCTATCGGAATTTCATCTCTGCCTCGCTTGCAACAATCACTTTCACATGTGCACACTGTCTCACAATCTCTGCACGCATACACTCATTCTCTGGTTCACACACACACACACACACACACACATAGGAACACACACACTCACACACACACTGGCAGAAACCTATTTTGTCATTCTCTCTTCAAGTCTTCCCTTCTTCTTTTAATCACAAACACTGGAACTCTGTCTAATCCAGACTAGAGTCAAGCTCCTTCTCTCTGTTTGTCACTGTATAATACAGCCAGGAGACACTTTCCCAATTCTCACTGAATTAGGGACGTTTCAGGTGACTTGTTAAATGGATTCGTAGCGCTAAATAAGTGCTAAATACCTTTATAATAAATGGAGAGAAAGAATAGACACAAAATGACCAAAAAAAGACAGAAAATTACTAAAGAAAATTACAAAAAGAGACAAAATGACTAAAAAAAGATACAAAATGTCTAAAAAAAGATACAAAAAGACATAAAATGACCAAAAACAGACATAAAAATAAGCAAAAAAAGACACAAAATAACACAAAATGACCAAAAAAAGACACAAAAAGACTAAAAAAAGACACAAAATGACCAAAACCAAATGAGTAAAAACTCTGTCTAATCCAGGCTAGAGTCCGAGCTCCTTCTCTCTGTTTGTCACTGTATAATACAGCCAGGAGACACTTTCCCAATTCTCACTGAATTAGGGACATTTCAGGTGACTTGTTAAATGGATTCTTAACGCTAAATAAGTGCTAAATACCTTTATAATAAATGGAGAGAAAGAATAGACACAAAATGACCAAAAAAGACACAAAATGACTAAAGAAAATTACAAAAAGACACAAAATGACAAAAAAAAATATAAAAAGACACAAAATTATTAGAAAAAGATACAAAAAGAGACAAAATGACTAAAAAAAGACACAGAATGTCTAAAAAAGATACAAAGACACAAAAATGACCAAAAAAAGACACAAAATAACAAAAGAAGACACAAAATGACCAAAAAAAGACACAAAAAGACAAAAAAAAAGACACAAAATGACCAAAACCAAATGAGTAAAAACTGTGTATAATCCAGACTAGACTAGAGCTCCTTCTCTCTGTTTGTCACTGTATAATACAGCCAGGAGACACTTTCCCAATTTTCACTGAATTAGGGACGTTTCAGGTGACTTGTTAAATGGATTCTTAGTGCTAAATAAGTGCTAAATACCTTTATAAAATTTAAAGACACAAATGACCAAAAAAAAATACACAAAATGACACAAAATGACTAAAAACAGACACAAAATGACTAAAAAAAGATACAAAATGACTAAAAACAGACACAAAATGACTAAAAACTGTATAATTCAGACTAGTCAAGCTCCTTCTCTCTGTTTGTCACTGTATAATACAGCGAGCAGACACTTTCCCAATTCTCACTGAATTAGGGACGTTTCAGGTGACTTGTTAAATGGATTCTTGCCGCTAAATCAGTGCTAAATACCTTTATCAGAAACAGAAAGCCTTTACTGTCATTGCAGAGGATAGTACAACAAAATTTGCCATCAACCCGTCCAAAACGTATAAAAAACACATACAGAAACAATATGAAAGAGGTGGAGGAAGAGAGAGAAATACAGCACAACGTGAGAGGAGGAAAGGAGGGAAAAACTATGAAAAACACCTCGGCAACATAAGCATAGTGCTAAATACCTTTATAATAAATGGAGAGAAAGAATAGGATATTTTAGGGATCCCCATATGGAGATTGTGCTGCTCTCTGCCAGAGATCAGAGGTCTTAGAGGAGCAGGACAGAGCAGATAAAGATTCAAGGACACTGCAGAGGTGTTGGTGCTTGGCGACACCAGGGCTTTAACCTGAGCTTAAAAAAAAGACTCAAAAAGACACAAAATGCCAAAAAAAAGGCACAAAATGACCAAAAATAACCCACAAAATGACACAAAATGACTAGAAAAAGACACAAAAAGACACGAAATGGCTAAAAAAAGACACAACATGACTAAAAAAAGACACAAAAAGGCACAAAATGACTAAAAAAAGACTCAAAATGACAAAAAAATATACAAAAAGACACAAAATGGCCAAAAAACCTACACAAAATGACTAGAAAAAGACACAAAATGGTTAAAAAAGACACAAAATGGAAAAAAAAGAAACAAAGTGACTTAAAAAAGATATAAAAAGACACAAAATGACTAAAAAAAGCACAAAATGACCAAAAATAACCCACAAAATGACTAGAAAAAGACACAAAAAGACACAACATGACTTAAAAAAAGAAACAGAATGACTAAAAAAAGATACAAAAAGGCACAAAATGACTAAAAAAACCTACACAAAATGACTAGAAAAAGACACAAAATGGTTAAAAAAGACACAAAATGAAAAAAAGAAACAAAGTGACTTAAAAAAGATATAAAAAGACATAAAATGACTAAAAAAAGAAACAGAATGACTAAAAAAAAATACAAAAAGGCACAAAATGACTAAAAAAAGACACAAAATTACTAAAAAAAGATACAAAAAGACACAAAATGACCAAAAAACCTACACAAAATGACTAGAAAAAGACACAAAATGGTTAAAAAAAAAGACACAAAATGAAGTGACTTAAAAAAGATATAAAAAGACACAAAATGAATAAAAATCACACAAAATGACTAAAAACTCTGTCACTGTATAATACAGACAGCAGACACTTTCCCAATTCTCACTGAATTAGGGACGTTTCAGGTGACTTGTTAAATGTATTAGTTAATGCTTAATAAGTGCTAAATCCCTTTATAATAAATGGAGAGACAGAATGGTATATTTTAGGGATCAGAGGTCTGAGAGGAGCAGGACAGAGCAGATAAAGACTGAAGGACTCTGCAGAGTGTTGGTGTTTGGAGACACCGAGGCTTTAACCCGAGCCCTGAGGTTCAAGGACAGCGTGCAGAGCAACCTTACTGCTTGTTATAAATAAATACAAGCCAGCCTGAGGTTGGTGTTTTTCTGCATTTTTCTGAAAATAAACAATGCATTTCTGTTCTGTTGGTATTAAGTCCCAAGCCCATTTAAGAGCATGACCCAGGACCCTTTAGGGGGTCAGTCCTACTTTCCCAAGGTCCTATAATCCCCACATGTACAATGGAAACATGACAAAGGGTCTGTGTTCTAAACATTTTCTCAAGGTCCTACACTGTAAAAACCAAATCTGTTAAATGTTCAGCTGTGGTCGCCAGAACTTCATCATATAAAAATATAGTGAGTGAATGTAAATATCAGCAAAAACTGTCATTTAGACTGAGTAGTGCCTTTATTGTTAGCGTTCTTGAGTCCTTGTGGTGCTCAGTGTTCCCAGGGTCGTATATTCCTAGTGTTCAGTGTTTCCAGGGTCCTATATTCCTAGTGTTCAGTGTTCCCAAGGTCCTATATTCCTAGTGTTCAGTGTTTCCATGGTCCTATATTCCTAGTGCCCTGTGTTTCCATGGTCCTATATTCCTAGTGCTCAGTGTCCCCAGGGTCCTATATTCCTGGTGTTCAGTCTTCCTAGGGTCCTATATTCCTACATTACATTACATTACATTACATTACATGTCATTTAGCAGACGCTTTTGTCCAAAGCGACTTACAATAAGTAGTTCCTAGTGCCCTGTATTCCCAGGGTCCTATATTCCTAGTGCCCTGTATTCCCAGGGTCCTATATTCCTAGTGTTCAGTGTTCCCAGGGTCCTATATTCCTAGTGCTCAGTGTTCCCAGGGTCCTATATTCCTAGTGCTCAGTGTTCCCAGGGTCCTATATTCCTAGTGCTTAGTGTTCCCAGGGTCCTATATTCCTAGTGCTTAGTGTTCCCGGGTCCTATATTCCTTGTCTTCAGTGTTTCCAGGGTCCTATTTTCCTAGTGCTCAGTGTTTCCAGGGTCCTATATTCCTTGTCTTCAGTGTTTCCAGGGTCCTATTTTCCTAGTGCTCAGTGTTTCCAGGGTCCTATATTCCTAGTGCCCAGTGTTCCCAGAGTCCTATATTCCTAGTGCCCTATGTTCCCAGGGTCCTATATTCCTAGTGCCCAGTGTTCCCAGGGTCCTATATTCCTAGTGCTTAGTGTTCCCGGGTCCTATATTCCTAGTGCCCTATGTTCCCAGGGTCCTATATTCCTAGTGCTCAGTGTTTCCAGGGTCCTATATTCCTTGTCTTCAGTGTTTCCAGGGTCCTATTTTCCTAGTGCTCAGTGTTTCCAGGGTCCTATATTCCTAGTGCTTAGTGTTCCCGGGTCCTATATCCCTAGTGCCCAGTGTTTCCAGGGTCCTATATCCCTAGTGTTCAGTGTTCCCAGGGTCCTATATTCCTAGTGCCCAGTGTTCCCAGGGTCCTATTTTCCTAGTGCTCAGTGTTTCCAGGGTCCTATATTCCTTGTCTTCAGTGTTTCCAGGGTCCTATTTTCCTAGTGCTCAGTGTTTCCAGGGTCCTATATTCCTAGTGTACAGTGTTCCCAGGGTCCTATATTCCTAGTGCCCAGTGTTTCCAGGGTCCTATATTCCTAGTGTTCAGTGTTCCTAGGGTCCTATATTCCTAGTGTTCAGTGTTTCCAGGGTCCTATATTCCTAGTGTTCAGTGTTCCTAGGGTCCTATATTCCTAGTGCCCTGTGTTTCCATGGTCCTATATTCCTAGTGTTCAGTGTTCCTAGGGTCCTATATTCCTAGTGCCCTATGTTCCCAGGGTCCTATATTCCTAGTGCCCAGTGTTTCCAGGGTCCTATATTCCTAGTGCTTAGTGTTCCTGGGTCCTATATTCCTAGTGTTCAGTGTTTCCAGGGTCCTATATTCCTTGTCTTCAGTGTTTCCAGGGTCCTATTTTCCTAGTGCTCAGTGTTTCCAGGGTCCTATATTCCTTGTCTTCAGTGTTTCCAGGGTCCTATTTTCCTAGTGCTCAGTGTTTCCAGGGTCCTATATTCCTAGTGTACAGTGTTCCCAGGGTCCTATATTCCTAGTGTTCAGTGTTTCCAGGGTCCTATATTCCTAGTGTCCAGTGTTCCCAGGGTCCTATATTCCTAGTGTTCAGTGTTTCCAGGGTCCTATATTCCTTGTCTTCAGTGTTTCCAGGGTCCTATTTTCCTAGTGCCCAGTGTTTCCAGGGTCCTATAATCCTAGTGCCCAGTGTTCCCAGCGTCCTATATTCCTAGTGCCCAGTGTTTCCAGGGTCCTATTTTCCTAGTGCCCAGTGTTTCCAGGGTCCTATATTCCTAGTGTTCAGTGTTTCCAGGGTCCTATTTTCCTAGTGCCCAGTGTTCCCAGGGTCCTATATTCCTAGTGTACAGTGTTTCCAGGGTCCTATATTCCTAGTGCTCAGTGTTCCCAGGGTCCTATATTCCTAGTGTTCAGTGTTTCCAGGGTCCTATATTCCTAGTGTTCAGTGTTTCCAGGGTCCTATATTCCTAGTGTTCAGTGTTTCCAGGGTCCTATATTCCTAGTGTACCTATGACCAAAATAAATGCCGGTATTGAGACCTGACTTTTACTTTTTGTGTGTGTTTTTAAGGTTTGTTTTTTGACATTTTTTATGTGACTTTGTGTATTTTTATGTCAGATTTGTCATTTTTTGTGTGTTTTTTGTGAAAAAAAATGTATGTGTTTTCAGTGTGTTTTTGTGTGTTTTAAGTGGGTTTTTTTGTGTGTTTTTTAACCGTTTTTTCTGTGTTTTTTCTGTGGGTTTTTTGTATTTTTACGTGTTTTTTTTGTATTTTTCTGTTTTTTGTGGGTTTTTCTGTTTTTGTGTGTTGAAAATGTTGATCTAGTAAGTCAAAATGAAAAAAACACTTGGTGAACAGAATGAAAAGTCTTCAAAAAACGACAAAATAGCCCCAAACTCCAAAGGGTTAAGTGCCTCATACGACCCACTTCAAAAACCTTGTTAGTCTTTAGAAATAAATGAGTGTGTTGAAAGTAATAAAGGAAGTGTTTTTAATAGAATCATAGATATGGAGGATTAAGATGCATCAGGCTTTCATGAGGTCAGTACATGTAGAAGGATCAAGGAGGGATTTTGTTTTCCTTCTTGTTGACAAGAAAACAGATATAGAAAATGTGCAGCGTTCTCCTTTTAACCGTACGGAGAAATCAGACTGAGATGCTGCTGACAGTGTGTGAAAATCTAATGATCATCTCAAAGTTTCTCTGAGGCCTGAAGGCACTTTAGCAGGAAAGTTTCTCTGCTGTCACTTATTCTACTGGACCACAGAAAAACAGGCCAACAGCACAAAACTCTACAAGAACACTTGATCTTATTAGAATATTGATGATTTTTTTCCTTCACTCGAGTCTTTAGGAAGCAACCATCAATAATGAATGTGTCATAGTCTGGACACTGTTTGCTCCACTTATTCTCTTCAATCACTGGGAACTTTTTAATACATCTCGGCAGGAGGCGGATTTATTTTTTAGCTTGAATACCAAACAAACATCAGCCTATTTAAGCTGTTAACCCTGTGGAGTCACTAATAACATAAAATAATCCAGACTTGTTGCCTCCATCAGAGTATAAAACAAAGCAGCGTGGAGCCCTACTGTACATTTACCTCTAAAGTTCTGGCTGTAAACTCCATGAGGCCAGTTTCAGTTTGATGATGATATACCAAGTAAAACTGGAGACAAGCTCAAATAGATTTAGTATCAAATGATAGAACTGGATGGAACCCTCTTATATGGTAGATTTGACACCTTTGGTCACATTTGACACATTTAACATTCTTTATTGAGCATGATAGTGTTTTGAAAGTTAAAAAAAAGATTCAAAATCACATTTTATGTTGGACTAAAGGACTAAAAAAGACACAAAATAACAAAAAAAAGGCACAAAAATACACAAAATGACTAAAAAAAGATACAAAATGACCATAAAAAGACACAAAATGGCCAAAAAAAGACACAAAATGACCAAAAAAGACATAAAATGACCAATAAAAGACACAAAAAGACAAAAAAAGACACAAAATGACCAAAAAAGACACAAAATGTCTAAACAAAGACACAAAATGACTCAAAAAGACACAAAATTACCCCAAAAAAAGGACACAAAATGACCAAAAAAGACACAAAATGGCCAAAAAAAGACACAAAATGACCAAAAAAGACACAAAATGACTAAGAAAAGACAAAAAATGACACAAAAAAAGACACAAAATGACTTAGAAAAGACAAAAATGACCAAAAAAGGACACAAAATGACAAAAAAGACACAAAATGACTAAGAAAAGACACAAAATGACCAAAAATGACCAAAAAAAGACACAAAATAACAAAAAAAGACACAAAATGACTAAAAAAGACACAAAATAACATAAAAAGACACAAAATGACTAAAAAGACAAATCAAATGGAGTCCCACTAGAATAAAAACCAGAGTTGATGACAGGATCACACACAATCACAAGATCACATTTATGTTGGTTTTTCTTTGTTTCTTTTTGGTTCTAAATGTTGATCCAGTAAGTCAGAATAAAAAATCAATTATTATTATCATCAGGTCATATAGGTGAAAAATATACCAACATGGTATTTAAACATGTTTTAGTGGTGAATACAGGCAGGATGGAAGGATTCAGACATGGAGGAAATAGAACAAATGTAGTTTTCTGTTTTCTGATGAGGACAGACAGAGAAACGGGGTGAAAGGAGAGCAGAGCTGCTTAAATATTAAATGGACGGAGAGAAAAAACACAATCTTCTTTTCCTTCGGCTTTACATCCAAATCCAAATGACAATTGTCTGGTCAACAAACCCGTGGAGGGATTTAGAGTCTAAAGCCTCAGAGAGCTCCGTCTCTGTTGTTTCTCTGGACTTCTACTCTCTGTTGTTTGTTTGTTTGTTTGTTTGTTTTCTTGTTGTCACTGTTAAACTACGCTGCTCAACACCAGTTAACAAACAAGCATTGTTGTATTTTTGCCCCCAGGAAATATAGTTTGACAGAAATCTAAAGCTACAACATTCAACACTGTTATATTAATGATGTAGAGCAGGGGTCTCAAACTCAAATACCGCTGGAGGCAGTAGCAAAATGACCAAAAAAAGACACAAAATAACTAAAAAAGACAAAAGATGACAAAAAAAAGACACGAAATGACCAAAAAAAGACACAAAATGACCAAAAAAGACACAAAATTACTAAAAAAAAAGGTACAAAATGACAGAAAAAATGAAATTACTTTTTTTTTAAAAGACAGAAAATGACAGAAAAAGACACAAGATTATTTTAGAAAGACACAAAATTATTTTAGAAAGACACAAAATGACCAAAAAAAGACACAAAAATACTTAAAAAAGACACAAAATTACTAAAATAAAAGACAAAAAATTACCTAAAAACATTAAATTACTTTAAAAAGACACAAAATTACCAAAAAAGACACAAAATTACTAAAAAAAAAACAACCAAAATTACCAAAAAAACACACAAAATTACCAAAAAAGGCACAAAATGACGAAAAAAGACACAAAATTACAAAAAAGACACAAAATTACCCAAAATTACCCAAAAAGACCCAAAAAGACACAGAATTACCAAAAAAGACACAAAATTACCAAAAAAAGACACAAAATGATTTAAAAAAGACACAAAATGACCAAAAAAGACACAAAATTACTAACAAAATGACCAAAAAATGCACAGAATTACCAAAGAAGAAACAAAATTATTTAAAAAAGACACAAAATGACAAAAAAAATACACAAAAGACACAAAATTACCAAAAACAGTAATTAAAGGGACCTTCCACACACAACACAGTAAAGTGCCATTCA
This sequence comes from Centropristis striata, assembly GCF_030273125.1. Classification (NCBI taxonomy): domain Eukaryota; kingdom Metazoa; phylum Chordata; class Actinopteri; order Perciformes; family Serranidae; genus Centropristis; species Centropristis striata. The sequence continues at coordinate 1,311,847 of NC_081527.1, read as the reverse complement.
TATAAAACTCACATTAAACTTTCATATCAAGGTGGGGGCCACAAAATATCGTCACGAGGGCCACAATTGGCCCGCGGGCCGCCAGTTTGAGACCCCTGGTGTAGAGAATGTTATAAAGTGTCTCAGCTCTGACCGAAGCTCGTTAGCAACAGAAACAATGTGTCACAGTTTGTCATCCAGTCTCAGTTTTGGCCAATTTTCTGCAAATATATAAAGTTTTACAGGTGGAATAAAAGTCTAATTTGGAAAAAGAGTTCATGGGTTTTGGTAAAATGTTGTTAGTGGATGTATTTAGTGTGAGAACATGACAAAAATGACAAATTATTGACAGTTTGGTCCACAGAGAAGATAATAATAATAATAATAATTTGTCATTTTTGTCATGTTCTCACACTAAATACATCCAATAACCACATTTTCCAAAATCCATGAACTCTTTTTCCAAATTAGACTTTTATTCCACCTGTAAAACTTTATATATTTACCAAAACTGACACTGTTAGACGAACTGTGACACATTGTTTCTGTTGCTAACAAGCTTCGGTCAGAGCTGAGACACTTTATAACTATAAAACTATAAAACTATATTCTCTGCATCATTAACAGCATCTTCTCCTCCAAAACTCACTCAAACCACCAAAACACTAAAACATCCCAAAATAAACTCAGCTGACCAGAACACTGGCAACACTGACAATTATTAGTTTATTACCAAGATAAAAAAAAACTTTAGATTTATAAGTGTTAGATAATTTATATTCTTTTAAGAGTTAATTTCTCATGTTAAGTGTTCAACAGGCTTATTTCTAGTGTTAGAATAACCTGTGGTCCTGTCTCTGTGGGATATTATTGTTTTTAAACCATGATGTTTTTAAACTTCCTCTCCCCTATTTAGAGTAAGATTCTATCATCACAGAAATATATATTTTATGCTTTTTATGTTAATTGTTTTGTTGCAAAAATCTGTGTCTCCAATAATATCTCTGCAGGTCATATCAAGGCAGGAGTTTGTGACTTTTTGTTAACAGGTCAGGGACATGATGTGCTGAGCAGAGAGGTAACTGTCTTCTCTGCTTGGTGTCACGTATTGAACAAACTGACCAATCAACGGGTTGAAAGGAGGCACTTCTAGAGAATTCAACCTACATTATTAAACCTATTTAATAATGTCTTAACCCTCTGGAGTCTCCAAAAGCACCAAAAGCATGGCTTCTTCATCGCATCCAGACACAAAAAAAACAAAGCAGACCAAAAAAAGACACAAAATGACTAAAAAAGACACAAAATTACTAAAAGAAGACAGAAAATTACTAAAAAAGACACAAAATTACTAAAAAAAGACACAAAATGACCTAAAAACACTAAATTACTTTAAAAAGACACAAAATTACTAAAAAAGATACAAAATGACCAAAAAAACACAAAAAAGGATGACTCAAAAAACACTAAATTACCTTAAAAAGACACAAAATAACCAAAAAAAGACACAAAATTACTTAAAAAAGACACAAAATTACCAAAAAAGACACAAAATTACTTTTAAAAAAGACACAAAATGACTTAAAAAGACATCAAATTACTTAAAAAAGACACAAAATGACCAAAAAAGACACAAAATTACCAAAATAGACACAAAATTACAAAAAAGATACAAAATGACCAAAAAAACACAAAAAAGGATGACTCAAAAAAACACTAAATTACCTTACAAAGACAAAAAAATAACCAAAAAAAGACACAAAATTACAAAAAAAGACACAAAATAACCAATAAAAGGACAAAATGACATTCCATAACATTTCCACTTCTTGCGGCAGATAATAATAACAATAATAATAATAATAAACGCTCCGGTAGCAGCTGCCTTTCTTTTTGTTAACGTCGTCATAGAAACAAGGTAAACAAAGCTCCAGCTGGAGCAATAAAGGGATCTTCAACACACAACATTCATATAAAACTCACATTAAACTTTCATATCAAGGTGGGGGCCACAAAATATCGTCACAAGGGCCAATATTGGCCCGCGGGCCGCCAGTTTGAGACCCCTGCCCAAGACCTTCATTGTTCTCCTCTTTTCCTGTTAGTCGCTTTGGATAAAAGCGTCTGCAGAATGAATAAATGTAAATGATTTCTTTTGTTCTGTTTGTCTTTTGTTCATCGTTATTATTAAAATCTTGGCATTTCAGGATTTTGTACCAATTTATTTTTCATATAAATACAATAATCCATGTCTGCCCTTTATCCTGCACACTGCTCCTTTAAATCTGAATGTTCTCCTTGACTCTAGACTAGATTACAGTCTGCTTTTTTATTCATTTACCTCCAGATGATTGGTTGAACATATGTACCGGAGGATTTATTGCCAGGTCTGTGTGTATAAAAGGGACTTCAAGGTCCTGATAAACAGTAAACAGCTGACAGGAATGTGAAATCACCAGCTTGTAGTTTACATATCTGACGTCCCATGAACGTTTCAGCTGTTAGCAGCAGGACTAAAGGCTGAAACATCACAACATGAGTCCTCACAGGGACTCTTCATGTCTGAGGGACTTCTCCTCATCCACAGAATCACATTCACTCTTTATGATCCATCAACCAACAACCAACAACCAACAACCATCAACCATCAACCATCAACCAACAACCAACAACCATCAACCATCAACAAACAACCAACAACCATCAACCATCAACCAACAACCAAAACCAACAACCATCAACCATCAACCAACAACCAACAACCATCAACCATCAACCAACAACCAAAACCAACAACCATCAACCAACAACCAACAACCATCAACCAACAACCAACAACCATCAACCATCAACCAACAACCATCAACCATCAACCAACAACCATCAACCATCAACCAACAACCAACAACCATCAACCATCAACCAACAACCATCAACCAACAACCAACAACCATCAACCATCAACCAACAACCATCAACCATCAACCAACAACCAACAACCAACAACCATCAACCAACAACCATCAACCATCAACCAACAACCATCAACCATCAACCAACAACCAACAACCATCAACCATCAACCAACAACCAACAACCAACAACCATCAATCATCGACCAACAACCATCGACCAACAACCATCGACCAACAACCATCGACCAACAACCGTCGACCAACGACCAACGACCATCGACCATCGACCATCGACCAACAACCATCAACCAACAACCATCAACCAACAACCAACAACCAACAACCAACAACCAACGACCATCGACCATCGACCAACGACCAACGACCAACGACCATCGACCATCGACCAACAACCATCGACCAACGACCATCGACCATCAACCAACAACCAACAACCATCAACCATCAACCATCAACCAACAACCATCAACCATCAACCATCAACCATCAACCAACAACCATCAACCAACAACCAACAACCATCAACCATCAACCAACAACCATCAACCATCAACCAACAACCATCAACCATCAACCATCAACCAACAACCAACAACCATCAACCATCAACCAACAACCATCAACCATCAACCACCAACCACCAACCACCAACCAACAACCATCAACCACCAACCAACAACCATCAGCCAACAACCATCAACCATCAACCAACAACCAACAACCATCAACCATCAACCACCAACCACCAACCAACAACCAACAACCATCAACCAACAACCATCAACCATCAACCAACAACCAACAACCATCAACCACCAACCACCAACCAACAACCAACAACCATCAACCATCAACCATCAACCACCAACCACCAACCTCCAACCACCAACCATCAACCAACAACCAACAACCAACAACCATCAACCATCAACCACCAACCAACAACCATTAACCATCAACCAACAACCAACAACCTCCATCAATCCTCCTGCAGATAAACATCCAGAGTTGATGCATGAACATGAAGATGTGTGGATTCATGAGAAGAAAACACTGAATACTGGGTTCTTCCACATTAACCCTTAATAGGACACTCATTGAAATACTTGCAAATTCCAAATTTCAACCCTTGAGAATATTGGAGGATATTACATACTGCCAGAATGTGTGAAAAAAAGACACAATTAGGACAAAAAAGACAAAATTAGGACAAAAGACACAAAATAAGAACAAAAAAGGCATAAGATCAGGACAAAAAAAGACAGAATTATGAAAAAAAACACAAAATTAGGACAAAAAAAGACACAATATGAGGAAAAAAGACACAAAATTATGAAAAAAAGACAAAATTGTGAGACAAAAGGCACAAAATTATGAAAAAAGACACAATATTAGGACAAAGGACACAAAATAACATTAGTTTCTGCTCTCTTCTCTTTCTGCCATTTAATCTTCAGAGTCGAGTGTTCTTCACCTTCTTCTTCCTGTTTCATCGTTTCCTCGTTCGTTCTTCAGATTGACTTGTTAGCTGCCTGATGTTGGACTCTGTGAGTTATTTCCCAATAAAGGAGTGAATTCTTTCTGTCCTCGTCTGTTCAGAGATAGTAATTCTCTCTGTGATCAGCTGCAACAACTCTTATTACATTCTGAAGCCTTTTCTGTCCTGGAGGTTAAATATAATAATATAAATATTTCTCTCTTGAGCTTCAATCTGTTCAAAACACACACTGACTTCATACTTTACACTTGACCTTTGCTTCAACAGGACTTACATTTTATCTGCTGCATTCAAAAGCACATATTTTTTTACTGTTAGCATGTAGTGCACTTATTGTGTTTATAGATTAGATTGGACTTTATTCATCCCACAGCGGGGAACTTTCTTTGTTACAGCCGGACACAAAAATTGCACACAAAATGATTTCCCTTTTAGATAAAGATGAAAAATAAACAATCTAATAGAAAAAGGCATTTAACAATATACAATATACTATGTAGTGAAGAATGTGCAGAGTGCAAATTATATGCAAAATGTGCAGAAAATAAATAAATAAACTACAACATGTACAACATATAAAGACAATGAGCCTCTTGGTCATAAATGCTTCACTTATTGAGGATTGTGGATCAAAAAAACATGCAAATAAATATTTTTCTGTCACACTGAACCGTGTGATGACCCCTCCCCCTCTGGCTGCTGTGGCTTTCTCTCTTCCTGTGTGGGAGGAGCTACAGGAGACCACGCCCCCAGTCTGCAGGAGGAGGAGCTACAGGAGGCCACGCCCCCAGTCTGCAGGAGGAGGAGGAGCTACAGGAGGCCACGCCCCCAGTCTGCAGGAGGAGGAGGAGGAGGCAGGAGGAGAACACCTGAACCAGTCTCAATCAGCGAAATTACTAAAAAAAGACACAAAATGACAGAATAAAATCTTAATTACTTTTAAAAAAGACACAATATGACCAAAAAACCCCACAAAATGACAAAAAAGACACAAAATGACGGGGAAAACTAAATTACTTGAAAAATAAACAAAATTACCGAAAAAAAGACACAAAATTATTTGAATGAGAGACAAAAAAAATAAATTACTTAAAAAAAAATGACCAAAAAAACACAAAATGACCAGAAAAAAACTGTGTGTGTATGTCTGTGAGTTTCTGTGAGTTTCTGTGTGTCTGTGTGTGTGTGTGTGTGAGTTTCTGTGTGTCTGTCTGTGTGTGTGTGTGTGTGTGTCTGTGTGTATGTCTGTGAGTTTCTGTGTGTGTGTCTGTGTGTGTGTGTGTGTGTGTGTGTGTGTGTGTGTGTGTGTGTGTGTGTGTCTGTGTGTGTATGTGTATGTGTGTGTGTGTGTGTGTGTGCGTGTGTGTGTGTCTCTGTGTGTGTTGAAGTAAATTAAGAGAATAAAGTTGTATAATAAGCGTCCAGGTTTGTAATTTAACCCATAAAGATAAACATCATGAACACTAAACTATTTTATGAACTGAACAGTTAAAAACAGAAGTTTCCATCCGTTGACTCCCTCTGATTAATGTCGTTTGTTTATAATTTAATCTCTCAGTCTAACAACAGTCTTTGTGTTCAATCATTAAGTTAATAAGCAGCTTGTGTTCCATAAAGTGACCAAACTTTAGTTGTTATTCTCTGATAGTAAAAACAGGAACATGCATCATTAACTGCTCTAATGAGGAAGTCAAGGGTAAAACTGGTCTGGTGGAAATGGAGTAAAAACAAAGAATGTCAGATTAATATATTTTATGGTCGAGCACTTTTATTTTCCAAAGCTCAGCCTGTACACTGTAAAAAAAAAAGTAAAAAGACAAAAAATTAGGGCAAAAAAAGACAAAAAGGGCACAAAATTAGGACAAAAGACACAAAATTGTGACACAAAAGGCACAAAATTATGAAAAAAAGACAGAAAATTAGAACAAAAAAGAGACAAAATTCACAAAATTATGAAAAAAGACAGAAAATTAGGGCAAAAAAGACAAAAAGGGCACAAAATTAAGACAAGACACAAAATTGTGACACAAAAGGCACAAAATTATGAAAAAAGACAGAAAATTAGGACAAAAAAAAAAAAAGGGCACAAAATTATGAAAAAAAAACATTAGGACAAAAAGACAAAAAATTAGGACAAAAAAGACACAAAATCAGCATTAGTCTCTGTGCTCCCTTCTCTATTTATATATATTCTATTTTCTTGTCAATTATATAACGCAGAACAGCGTTTCTTTTGACAGAATTTTTTACACATTTTTTACAGTAAAGTATGGAATAAAATATCTTAAACGTGAAATCAACAGTGCTAATATCATTTTACCGTAATATTAGAAAATTTTGTTTTGACTCTTTTTCATTCTGCCTGTATTAAATCATTCCATGGTGGGATCATTTTTATTAGCACAACCTCACCTGATTATTATTGTGTCATTTTGACTCACTGGATCAACATTTTGAACACAAAACACACAAAAAACACACAAAATAGACAAAAAAAATAATAATAATAATACAAAAAAACACGTAAAAACACAAAAAACAAAAATAAAAACACACACAAAAAATTACAAAAAAACATACATAAAAACACAAAAATACACAAAAACAGAAATGCACACAAAAAATAAACAAAAAACACAAATATATATAAAAAACACATGTAAAAACACAAAAAATTACAAAAAATAATTATTTTTGTGTCATTTTGACTCACTGGATCAACATTTTGAACACAAAACACACAAAATAGACCAAAAAAAAAATACAAAAAAACACGTAAAAACACAAAAAAACTAAAATAAAAACACACACAAAAAATTACAAAAAAACATACATAAAAACAGAAAAATACACAAAAACAGAAAAAACAGAAAAGCACACAAAAAATACACAAAAACACAAATATATATATAAAAAACACATGTAAAAACACAAAAAACACACATTAAAACACAAAAAATTACAAAAAATAATTATTTTTGTGTCATTTTGACTCACTGGATCAACATTTTGAACACAAAACACACAAAAAACACACAAAATAGACAAAAAAAAATACAAAAAAAATATGTAAATACAAAAAAAAAAAATAAAAACACACACAAAAAATCACAAAAAAACATACATAAAAACACAAAAATACACAAAAACAGAAAAGCACACAAAAATACGCAAAAAACACAAATATATATAAAAAACACATGTAAAAACACAAAAAAACACACATTAAAAACACAAAAAATTACAAAAAATAATTATTTTTGTGTCATTTTGACTCACTGGATCAACATTTTGAACACAAAACACAAGAAACACACACAAAAACACACAAAGTAGACAAAAAAAAAACAAAAATACAAAAAAACACGTAAAAACACAAAAAAAATTAAAAACACACACAAAAAATTACAAAAAAACATACATAAAAACACAAAAATACACAAAAACTGAAAAGCACACAAAAAAACACAAAAAACACAAATATATATATAAAAAAACATGTAAAAACACAAAAATACACAAAAACAGAAAAGCACACAAAAAATACACAAAAAACACAAATATATATAAAAAACACATGAAAAAACACGAATTAAAAACACAAGAAATTACAAAATACACATTAAGGCCACAGTTTTATTCAATATGTTAAATAAATGCACATAATTGTCAAAAGTTAAGTCGTTACAAGTTACATTGGTAACATAAAAACATGATGCTAAATCATCTGTCCTTCCTATCAGCAGCATCAGGAGAGACTCTCACCATCAACTAGACAGATGAGTCATTCATTCATCACAGAGGTCAGAGGTCAGGGGCCTCCAGGGGCCACTGCCCCTATGAAGAAGCCTTTGGCCCCTGCTGTGGCCCCTGTGTCAAATTAATAATAAAATGATCAATTTATAACGATGAACAATGGAACAATTCTAACCTTATTTTTGTTCAAACAATATCTCATTGTACACAAAAGGAACCCAGAATGTTACATTGTATAATAGTTTAACTCTCTGGAGTCTTAAAGGGATATTTTGTCCATTTTTGAATCCTTTTCATGTCTTTACATGTCTTTGTAAGTCCTTTTAGTGTCTTTTTTGGTAATTTTGTGTCTTTTTTTGGTCATTTTGTGTCTTTTTTGTCATTTTTATGTCTTCTGTGTTTTTTTTTTTGGTTATTCTGTCTTTTCATTTTGTGTATTTTTTTGGTCATTTTGTGTCTCTTTTGGTCATTTTGTGTCTTTTTTGTGTATTTTTTGTGTCTTTTTTGTGTCTTTTTTGGTAATTTTGTGTCTGTTTTTGTGTCATTTTTAGTTATTTTGTGTCTTTTTTTGATATTTTTGTGTCTTTTTTGTCATTGGTGTCATTTATGTTTCTTTTTGTGTCTGTTTTAGTTATTTTGTGTCTTTTTTTCATCATTTTGTGTCTTCTGTGGGGTTTTTTTTGGTTATTCTGTCTTCTCATTTTGTGTATTTTTTTGGTAATTTTGTGTCTGTTGTTGTGTCATTTTTAGTTATTTTGCGTCTTTTTTTGGTCATTTTGTGTCTTTTTTGTCATTTTTATGTCTTCTGTGGGGTTTTTTTGGTTATTCTGTCTTCTCATTTTGTGTCTTTTTCAAGACATTCAAAGATTATGAATGCTTAAATATCATCTTTGCCACATGGACAATTAGATCAGAAAGGATAACGCTTTTTGTGACGGCTCCCCCAGGGCATTCTGGGTAAACGTTCCCGTTGGGAATCAATGCTCAGCCATTAATCGATCAATTACAGTAAACGGGGTCAACAGTGTTTAAACGCACCAACAAGCATCCAGTCAGAGTTTTAGTACAAAAACCATTGATTGATCCAATGAGAGAACAAGGAGCGCTTGTTTTACACACTAACGTCCCGTTTAGTCCACAACGCACAGGATATTTAGTTTCTGTCAGGATGCAGAGCAGGTAAACTTAGAAGTTTCTTTATTTAAAGAATGCAGCAGGGTAAAATAAGTCCTCACAGAGTGAAAGAAAAGGGCTATGAAACACCTGATTGAGTAGAAACTAGACAAAGAAAAGGTGATAAACACTGAATCGATCTACACCAGGGGTCTCAAACTCAAATTACCTGGGGGCCGCTGGAGGCAGTATCAGAATGACCAAAAAAGACAGAAAATGACAAAAAAAAAAGACAGAAAATGACAGAAAAAAATTAATTATTTAAAAAAGAAACAAAATGACCCAAAAAAGGACACAGAATTACCAAAAAAGACAAAAAAATATTTAAAAAACGACACAAAAATACACAAAATTACCAAAAAAAGACACAAAATTACCACAAAAAGTAATTAAAGGGACCTTCCACACACAACACAGTAAAGTGCCATTCATATAAAACTCACATTAAACTTTCATATCAAGGTGGGGGCCACAAAATATCGTCACGAGGGCCACAATTGGCCCGTGGGCCACCAGTTTGAGACCCATGCTCTACACTAAAAACTGAAACTAAACTCTCGAGGAGGAAACTATTAAATAATAACACCTACAAACAAAAAGCGCTCCAAAAGGGAGGAACAAAACCTGATAGGAAAAATAAAAGATTCTACTAAAACACTATGAGAACTGGATCAGGACTAAAGGGGGAAAAATAATAAAGAACACAAAATCACTCCAAAAGGAGGGAAAAAAACCGACTGACTCAAAAAAATTATAATGTTTTTACTTTTATACACCTAAGCCGTATGAATGTAAAAACAATATGGAGAGCATCTTCAATCCAATCCACTTTAGTTATATAGAACAGTGCTGCACAACAATAAAAAGATTACACAATAAAAAAAGAGATGGAGTTAACAATAGAACAATAAAATAAAATAAGATAAATTATAATAGAAAAAAATGAAGAAATTGCACTGCCCGCACAAAATAAAATATGCATGTATACACATAAAAACATAAAAACATAAAATCATAAAATCAACATTGCACACTATAAAAATGTTGGTATATATATATATATATATATATATATATCAGCCTATCAGCATATATATATATATATATATATATATATATATATATATATATATATATATATATATATATATATATATATATATATTTATATCAGCCAAAACAGTAATTTTTACATAAAAAAAAAAAAAACATCACTCCACTGTAAAATACTCTGGCACCGCGTTTGTAGCAAAAAAATATACTGCAATATATATACACAAGCTATCATTTTTGCATTCATTTTTTGTAAGAATCCTTTTACCATGCAGTCAACGGGAGTTTTATCAACAGAAACCATGTGATTGATCCTCTGTGAGGGAACAAGGAGCGCTTGTTTTTAACACTTCACTAGAACAATTTTAGCAAAGTGCTGCACAACAATAAAATATGCATGTATACACATAAAATCATAAAATCATAAAATCAACACTCTACGCACTGTGAAAAATTTAAAACAGTAAAAGACCGTAAAATGATAAATGAGTTAATTCAGTTTCAGTAACAATGAAACACTGTAAATTATTTATATCAGCCAAAACAGTAATTTTTACATAAAAAACAAAAACATCACTCCACTGTAAAATACTCTGGCACTAAAAATATACTGTAATATATATATATACAAGCCATTTTTTGTAAAATATTTTTACCATGCAGTCAATGGGAGTTTTATCAACAAACACCATGTGATTGATCCTCTGTGAGGACACAAGGAGCGCTTGTTTCCTCCGCCGGAGTGAAGCACCGCCCCCCTCTCTCTCCGCTCCGCCGGCTGCAGGCTGACAGAGAAACAGAGGAAGAGAAAAGGAGGAAGCAGAAACATGGCGAGCATCACCACGGAGGCTCCGCGGCTCCTCTGGCTCCTGCTGCTCCTCCTGGCGCCTCCTGGTCCCGGGGTGTCCGGGGACGAGGACCAGGGCCAGGACTCGGACTGTAAGATGAAGAGCGTGACCGTGTCCGCGCTGCCGTTCCTGCGGGAGAACGACCTGAGCATCATGCACAGCCCGTCGGCCTCCGAGCCCAAGCTGCTCTTCTCCGTCAGGAACGACTTCCCGGGGGACGTGGTGGTGGTGGACGACCTGGAGAACACCGAGCTGCCCTTCTTCGTCCTGGGTGAGTCTCTGCTGGGGGGGCCGCCGGGTCCCTGGGTCCGCTATCAGCTGATAGAACACCTGGGTGATGCTTATTGTTGTTGTTATAATAACCCAAGCAGCTGTTATTAGCCAGGCCTCTGCTGTCCATGTTCCTCTGCTCTACAACACCTTATTATTATTATTATTATTATTATTATTAGTATTATTATTGTTGTTATAATAACCCTAGCAGCTGTTATTAGCCAGGCCTGCTCACCTCCATGTTCCTCTGCTCTACAACACCTTATTATAATAAATATCAGCTGGAATTAGTGATAAAAAAAGCTTTCAGCTGGTTTTATTCTGTCTTATTATCTGATAATCTGTTCTAGTGGCTAACTTAGCTCTTGTTATGGCAGTAATAGGCCTTATAGCATCCCAATGCTAACAAAAATATTGTTTTTTTCACCCAAATTAAGGAAATGACAGTTATATTTGTTTATAAAAACCAGTGTGGCTGTCATGTCTGCTGTATTTTCCTTAATGTTAGCTTAAACACGTGGCTCAGTCAGTTAGCTTCATGTGCAGAAACTACCTGCAGACAAACTCAACCACTATTTAAGTTGAAATGATGAGATAAAAAGTCAAATTATGAGCTAAAAAGTCAAAATATGAGATCATTTCGACTTTTTATCTCATATTTTGACTTTTTATCTCATAATTTCAACTTTGTATCTCATAAAAAGTTAGCATTTGAGATAAAAGGTAAAAGATATTAGATAAAAAGTCAAAAATATGAGATAAAAAGTCGAAATTATGAGATAAAAGGTAAAAATATGACATAAAAAGTCAAATTATGAGATGTTCTTTATGAGAATATGTTTTGCAATTGATTAAAACAGTTTATTATTATGATTTATTCATATTTCTTAAGGTTTTTAAAAGACTTTCTTCAAGTTTTACCCGTTTTAACTGGACATTATTGCTGTCTTGCTCTACTAACAGTGAGTTTGTCAGAGAGCTTTTATTGTGAAGTGAAGTGGCTGCTGTCCATGGTGCTGAACCTGGTTCATGGTGCTGAACCTGGTTCATGGTGCTGAACCTGGTTCATGGTGCTGAACCTGGTTCATGGTGAGGGTCTCCCTCTTGGTACCTGTAGTGGCTAACTTAGCTCTTGTTATGGCAATAATAGGCCGCATAGCATCCCAATGCTAAGACAAATATTGTTTTTTACACCCAAATTAAGTAAATGACAGTTATATTTATTAATAAAAACCAGTGTGGCTGTCATGTCTGGTGTATTTTCCTTAATGTTAGCTTAAACACGTGGCTCAGTCAGTTAGCTTCATGTGCAGAAACTACCTGCAGACAAACTCACTCACTATTTAAGTTGAAATTATGGGATAAAAACGGTTAAAACTTGAATAAAGTCTTTTAAAAACCTTAAGAAATATGAAGAAATCATAATCATAAACTGTTTTAATTAATTGCAAAACATATTCTCATAAAGAACATCCCATAATTTGACTTTTTATCTCATATTTTCGACTTTTTATCCCATAAATAGTTCAAATATGAGATAAAAAGTGAAATTATGAGATAAAAAGTCGAAATTGTGAGATAGAAAGTCGAAGATATGAGATAAAAAGTCAAAATATGAGAGAAAAAGTCTAAATTATGAGCTAAAAAGTCAAAAATATGAGATAATTTTCTACTTTTTATCTCATATTTTGACTTTTTATCTCATATTTTCACTTTTTATCTCATATTTGAACTATTTATGAGATAAAAAGTCAAATTATGAGATAAAAAGTCAAATTATGAGATGTTCTTTATGAGAATATGTTTTGCAATTGATTAAAACAGTTTATGATTATGATTTCTTCATGTTTCTTAAGGTTTTTAAAAGACTTTCTTCAAGTTTGAACCGTTTTAACTGGACATTATTACTGTCTTGCTCTACTAACAGTGAGTTTGTCAGAGAGCTTTTATTGTGAAGTGAAGTGGCTGCTGTCCATGGTGCTGAACCTGGTTCATGGTGCTGAACCTGGTTCATGGTGCTGAACCTGGTTCATGGTGAGGCTCTCCTGCTTTATGAGCTCAGTGGTTAGTTAGAGAACATTTATTCTCCTGCTTCTGTTTGTTTCTACTGGAGGCTCTGGGTCTTTAATGCCCCAGCCCCTCATCAATATCTGATCATCAGCTCACCACCTGTTCTAGTGGCTAACTTAGCTCTTGTTATAGCAATAATAGGCCGCATAGCATCCCAATGCTAACAGAAATATTGTTTTTTTCACCCAAATTAAGTAAATGACAGTTATATTTATTAATAAAAACCAGTGTGGCTGTCATGTCTGGTGTATTTTCCTTAATGTTAGCTTAAACACGTGGCTCAGTCAGTTAGCTTCATGTGCAGAAACTACCTGCAGACAAACTCACTCACTATTTAAATTGAAATTATGAGATAGAAAGTCGAAATTGTGAGATACAGAGTCAAAAATATGATATTAAGTCAAATTATGAGATAATTTCGACTTTTTATCTGATATTTTGACTTTTTATCTCATAATTTCAACTTTCTATCTCATAAAAAGTTAACGTTTTAGATAAAAAGGTAAAAGATATGAGATAAAAAGTCGAAAATATGAGATAAAAAGTCGAAATTATGAGATAAAAGGTAAAAATATGAGTTAAAAAGTCAAATTATGAGATGTTGTTTATGAGAATATGTTTTGCAATTGATCAAAACAGTTTATGGTTATGATTTCTTCATGTTTTTTAAGGTTTTAAAAGACAAACTTTCTTCAAGTTGTAACCGTTTTAACTGGACATTATTGCTGTCTTGCTCTACTAACAGTGAGTTTGTCAGAGAGCTTTTATTGTGAAGTGAAGTGGCTGCTGTCCATGGTGCTGAACCTGGTTCATGGTGCTGAACCTGGTCCATGGTGCTGAACCTGGTCCATGGTGCTGAACCTGGTCCATGGTGCTGAACCTGGTTCATGGTGCTGAACCTGGTCCATGGTGCTGAACCTGGTTCATGGTGCTGAACCTGGTTCATGGTGCTAAACCTGGTTCATGGTGCTGAACCTGGTTCATGGTGCTGAACCTGGTTCATGGTGCTGAACCTGGTTCATGGTGAGGGTCTCCTGCTTGGTACCTGTAGTGGCTAACTGAGCTCTTGTTATGGCAATAATAGGCCGCATAGCATCCCAATGCTAACACAAATATTGTTTTCCACCCAAATTAAGTAAATGACAGTTATATTTATTAATAAAAACCAGTGTGGCTGTCATGTCTGGTGTATTTTCCTTAATGTTAGCTTAAACACGTGGCTCAGTCAGTTAGCTTCATGTGCAGAAACTACCTGCAGACAAACTCACTCACTATTTAAGTTGAAATTATGAGATAAAAAATCGAAATTATGAGATAAAAAGTCGAAATTGTGAGGTAGAAAGTCGAAGATATGAGATAAAAAGTCAAAATATGAGAGAAAAAGTCTAAATTATGAGATAAAAAGTAAAAAATATGAGATCATTTCTACTTTTTATCTCATATTTTGACTTTTTATCTCATATTTTCACTTTTTATCTCATATTTGAACTATTTATGAGATAAAAAGTCAAATTATGAGATACAGAGTCAAAAATATAAGTCAAGTCAAATTATTAGATAATTTCGACTTTTTATCTCATATTTCGACTTTTTATCTCATAATTCGACTTTTTATCTCATCATTTTGACTTTTTATCTCATAAAAAGTTAACATTTTAGGTAAAAAGGTAAAAGATATGAGATAAAAAGTCAAATTATGAGATGTTGTTTATGAGAATATGTTTTGCAATTAATTAAAACAGTTTATGATGATGATTTCTTCATATTTCTTAAGGTTTTTAAAAGACTTTATTCAAGTTTGAACCGTTTTAACTGGACATTATGACTGTCTTGCTCTACTAACAGTGAGTTTGTCAGAGAGCTTTTATTGTGAAGTGAAGTGGCTGCTGTCCATGGTGCTGAACCTGGTTCATGGTGCTGAACCTGGTTCATGGTGCTGAGCCTGGTTCATGGTGCTGAACCTGGTTCATGGTGAGGCTCTCCTGCTTTATGAGCTCTGTGGTTAGTTAGAGAACATTTATTCTCCTGCTTCTGTTTGATAGAAGTAGGATTAAGGGCTTTTTATTGGTGGCTCTGGGTCTGACAGTTATATTTATTAATAAAAACCAGTGTGGCTGTCATGTCTGGTGTATTTTCCTTAATGTTAGCTTAAACACGTGGCTCAGTCAGTTAGCTTCATGTGCAGAAACTACCTGCAGACAGACTCACTCACGTTCTGATCAACTCTTACGTATTATTTTATGTTATTATGAGGTCATTTTGAGCTGTCAGTGACTTATGTTTTGCAATTAATTAAAACGCGACAGTTTACGATTTCTCTATAGTTTTTAAATGTTTTAGAATGTATTTACTGTCTTGCTCTACTAACAGTGAGTTTGTCAGAGAGCTTTTATTGTGAAGTGAAGTGGCTGCTGTCCATGGTGCTGAACCTGGTTCATGGTGAGGGTCTCCTGCTTTATGAGCTCTGTGTTTTATGAGTTTTGAGATAAAAAGTCAAAAATATGAGATAATTTCTACTTTTTATCTCATATTTTCACTTTTTATCTCATATTTGAACTATTTATGAGATAAAAAGTCGAAGATATGAGATAAAAAGTCAAATTTTGAGATGTTGTTTATGAGAATATGTTTTGCAATTAATTAAAACAGTTTATAATTATGATTTCTCTATAGTTTTTAAATGTTTTAGAAAACACATTTTATCCAAGTTTTAACCGTTTTAACTGGACATTATTACTGTCTCGCTCTACTAACAGTGAGTTTGTCAGAAGGAGGACTAAAGTGATCCGGCTGCTGTCCATGGTGCTGAACCTGGTTCATGGTGCTGAACCTGGTTCAGCTCCGTGTGGTTGGTTATGTCGTATTTATGAACCTGGTCTTGGTTGTTTGAAGTCTGTTTGAGGATTCAGGGTTTCTTCTGGCTCTGACTGAACAGTTATTTTAAAAAAAAAAACCTTCTGTTGGCCCCAGTCAGTGATCAACAGGAGAGCAGAGACTTGGATCTACTTTTCTGTTTCTACTCTTTGTTGTCACTTTTCAAAGCAGCTTCCTGTTTGAACATTTTCATACATGCATTTACCATGCATAAGGGAGTTATTGTTTCTTTTCATAGTGCCTTTCCATCTGTCTCCGTAGAGACAGAGGAAATATGCTGCAGTTTGTCACATGCATTATATATACATATATATATATCATTAGCAAACACAGGACGTAAAAAGTACACAGCAACATTGTTAATTGTTAAAAGTGTTAATTCAACTCACAGAAGTCAAAAGTGTTAATATTTTAACTCTTTAATAGTGTTAAATATTTGACACCTTTGGTGTTGTTTTATGACACCACATAAGTGCACTTTTAACTCATAATTGTGTTATTCCCTTTCACTGTGAGTGTTCATTCTTAACATACATCGTGTTACTTTGACACATTAAAGTGTATCTTTAACCCTAAAATCATGTTATTTCATTTCACTAATGTGATAATTAACATTCATTGTTTTGTTTTACGATACATTAAAAGTGCATTCTGTCTTAAGCCGAACATACAAGTCACACAATCTGAAAATCAATTCCAGCTGAAGTGAATCTAAGTGTTAAAACAACTCCAAAATCCACACTAACCAACTCAAAATTATTAATACTGAAAAAACAACACTACAGATTTAGTTGTGTAGAACTGAACTGTGTGGTTAGTTATATCACATTTATACACCTAGTCTTGTTTGATTGAAGTCGGATTAAGTGTTTTTACTGTACACTTATTTAAAAAACTTCTGTTAGCCCAAGTCAGCAATCAACAGGAGAGAGTTAAAAGGTGTGTTGGCTGTTTGATCTACTTTTCTGTCTCTTCGTTGTCACTTTTCAAAGCAGCTTCCTGTTTGAACTGGCATTTAATACATGCATTTAACATAGGGATGGGTACCTTTCACATTTGAACCGATACGGTACCGATACCCGGTACCTGGGAATCGGTATCGGTACTCAACGGTTCCAATTTTTTGGTACTTTTGCGTTTGAAAATATAAACTTTAAAAAATATATCAAAACAATATAAAATCCAGGATGAGCAGTGCTTTATTGTTGAGTGAACGTGCATTTTGTAACATGAAGGTTGCAGCGTTATCAAAGAATGCAGAGGAGCTCTCAGGTGGCAAGCGCACGGAGAAAAAAAAAAAAAAAAAAGTTTGCAAGTGCACGTGTGATTTGTTGTGATGACGTCGTAGCTGTGGCCGCAGCACCGGTCAGACAGTATTGTGGGCGTGGCATGGTTGGAATAAACAAAGTTGAGTCGGGCTGCTCTGTGCACATATCGAGGATGACGCAGGAGTCCGAGGGATTTAATTTCAGAGAGGCAGTTTGGAGTAAAGTGGCAGGTAATATTCCTGAGTTGAAGAGCGGAGTATTAGCGGAGGACCAGAGATGCAGCAGCTAGCTGCTAGCTGCTAATGACTGGTCTACAGACGAATGGAGAGAGCAAACGGAGTAAGGAAGGTCCAATCTGGAGGCAGACGAAGGCCAAGCCCGGGTCGAGACATTGGAGAGATAGCAGCTAGCGGCTAGCAGGCCTAGAGCCAGCTGTTCGTCTTTGCGCCGGGGCGGAAGAGGGCAGCAGCTAGTGGCCGCGGTGAGCAGACAGGACCAGACGAGGAGGTAAATAAAAAAATAAAAAATAGTGCGATCGTCAGCACGCTTGTTAATCAAGACGTCAAATGAAAACAGGTTGAAATCAATGATCAGTTTAAAGTTAACGCCGTTAAGGTACCGAAACATGGTACCGTTTGATTTTACTTGAATCGGTACTCGGTAGTACCGACGGAATTCGGTCGGTACCTATAAAAGTACCGAATTCGGTACCCATCCCTAATTTTACATGCGTGAGGTAGTTATTGTTTCTCTTCGTAGTACCTTTATATTTGTCTCCGTGGAGATAGAGGATATAAGCTGCAGTTTGTTACGCACATTGTATATATATATATGTATATATATATACACACACACACATTATTAGCAAACACAGCGTCTCTATGGCTGCAAAGATCGGGATGTAAAAAGTAGAATTCTGTAAATATTGCTGTAATGGGGATCTGCTGCTGTTTTGTTGTCTTATTTACATTGTTTTGTTTTGATGCGATGTATTGTGACATTACCTAGCTTAAAAGAAATAATACTTTCAAGAACTTTAAATAATTCCTTGACCCAGAAACTGTAGATTTTGACACTAAATTGACCTTCTGAGTGGCTTAAATAAACATGTTTTTATGGTCATTTTTTGCGTATTTGTAACCTATGTTTAAATTTTTTCAGGTCTGAAACAGTTCATTGAGCATATTTGTGGTTTTATTGTCATAAATAGTATAATTTTATTTCAGATTTTATGATTTTTGGGTGTTTTGAGTTTAAAAAATTATAGTCTGAAGTTGTGCTGAGAAAATACCAAATACCAAACATGGTTATAGTAAATATTTAGTGGTCTATCAGAGCCCGCTCTATCAGTTGTTTTAATTAACAGACGTATGGATTTGGGAATAATTCCAGCAGGTCCCTGACCATGTTTGCAGTATTACTGAGTGTTTACGCCAGCAGACCGCTGCCACTCTTTCAATAGTTTGAATAGTTCGTTTAAAGACCTGATTCAGTACATTTTGTACCTTTTTTTAGTCATTTTGTCTCTTTTTTTGTGTCTTTTTTTGTCATTTTGTGTCTTTTTTTTGTCATTTTGTTTCTTTTTTTTGTCATTTTGTGTCTTTTTTTTGGTCATTTTGTGTCTTTTCTGGTCATTTTGTGTCTTTTTTGTCATTTTGTTTCTTTTTTTAGTCATTTTGTGTCTTTTTTTGACATTTTGTCTCTTTTGGGCCATTTTGTGTCTTTTTTTAGTCTTTTTGTGTCTTTTTTTAGTCATTTTGTGTCTTTTTTTAGTCATTTTATTTCTTTTTTGGGCCATTTTGTGTCTTTTTTTCGTCTTTTTTTTTTGACATTTTGTGTCTTTTTTTAGTCATTTTGTGTCTTTTTTGGTCATTTTATGTATTTTCTGTTCATTTGTGTCTTTTTTTAGTCATTTTGTTTCCTTTTTTTGGTCAATTTGTGTCTTTTGTGGTCAATTTGTGTCTTTTGTGGTCAATTTGATTCTTTTTTGGGTAATTTTGTGTCTTTTCTGACAAATCCCAAAGTATCAAGTTGTTTTTTTTTAGTTGTTCTTTTTAGGTATTTAATAGGTGTTTTTGACAAGGTAGCGAGGTAACTCGGGTAACTGATACGTAAATCGCCTTCAAAATAAAAGCACTGCAGTTGTATTGATTTCTAGTTTCTTGGTAACCTCACGCGGGCCGCCCAATGCCCAGGTCTGGCCCAGAGGGTTCAGGTAGAACGGAGAACATTGTGGAAGAACTGGACTTTATTTATTGTTTTATTGTGGCAGAAAGTTCCTCTGGATCACTGATAAACTTATTTCATGCCTCACAAACAGAAACACTTCCAGTTGTGTTTCTTTCTTTAAGCTCTGCAGCATCGTTACGTTAATTCTCCGCCTGTTTTAATTAACAGACGTATGGATTTGGGAATAATTCCAGCAGGTCCCTGACCATGTTTGCAGTATTACTGAGTGTTTACGCCAGCAGACCGCTGCCACTCTTTCAATAGTTTGAATAGTTCGTTTAAAGACCTGATTCAGACAACAGTTAATTCATTATGTGGTGGAGGGAAATCAGCCACGCGTCTCTCAGGACGCTGCTGCATATTAACACAGTCTGGATGAGAGTCTGACGGTTCTTTACGTCGCGTTTCCACTCCACGATGGAAAACTTTTAATGAAAAGTCTCACTGGGGAGCCTGGTACAGTCTAAACACTGGAGCAGCTGCAGCCCTTCCATTAGTTTATTTGTTTGTTTGTTTGTTGTTTTTCTTTTGTTTGCTGCTTGATTTCCTTTGCTGTCGAACACAAAACCCTCTTTAGTGAAATAAAGAATGACTAAAAGCACAAGTTTCACTCCTAGTGTATAGTTTGTCTTCTCGGGGAAACAAAATCAATCCAGGTTAACATTGTGCGTCTGTATTGATAACAAGCAGTAATTACATTCAGAGCAGTGTTGGAGACTAAACTCTCTCTGTCCTCCTGATGATTCATGGAGGACACATTCAGCTGTCTGTCCCTCCTCCACCAGGACACATGGTGAGGACACGTTATTATAAGTGTTATTATAAGTATTATAAGTGTGTAAACACCTAGCGTAGGCTAACTCAGTAGCAGTCATGAAAATGCTAATGTTTGTCTTCACTGGGTTAGATAACGAGGTAAATCCAGAAGCTGGAGAACTTTTTTTGGATGCATTACTCTTTAGACTGAATCTTTGTGTCTGCTATCCAGCTCTTATCAAACATCTGATGGCTGGAAGGAACTCAAAAGCATTACCTGAGTGTTTTATAAAGCAAACTCAAATCAAATAGTCTCAAATCAAATAGTCTTTATTGTCAAACTGTGTGTGTGTGTGTGTGTGTCCTGGCCTTTTGGCCATTTGCTGTGTGAGCTGTTACAAAACTGTGTCTGTGTTTAATAGCCAATATAAAGTATATTATGTGTAAATCAACTTTAAATCGACTTTGAATGATGTAGCTACACGAATATCACAACAATCCATCCATCCATTTTCTTCCGCTTATCCGGGGCCGGGTCGCAGGGGCAGCAGGCTAAGCAGGGCAGTCCAGACGTCCCTCTCCCCAGCCACAACGTCCAGCTCCTCCTGGGGGACCCCGAGGCGTTCCCAGGCCAGGAGAGAGATATAATCCCTCCACCGTGTTCTGGGTCTTCCCCGGGGCCTCCTACCAGTTGGACGTGCCCGGAACTCCTCTAACGGGAGGCGCCTGGGAGGATCCTTACCAGATGCCCAAACCACCTCAGCTGACTCCTTTCGACGCGAAGGAGCAGCGTCTCTACTCCGAGCTCCCTCCGGATGTCTGAGCTCCTCCCCCTATCTCTAAGGCTGAGCCCAGCCACCCTACGGAGGAAGCTCATTTCAGCCGCTTGTATCCGCGATCTTGCTCTTTCGGTCACTACCCAAAGCTCATGACCATAGGTGAGGGTTGGAACGTAGATGGAGCAGTAAATCGAGAGCTTTGCCTTCCGGCTCAGCTCCTTCTTCACCACGACGGTCCAGTACAACGCCCGCATCACTGCTGACGCTGCACCAAACCGCCTGTCCATCTCACGCTCCGTTCTACCCTCACTCGTGAACAAGACCCCGAGATACTTGAACTCCTTCGCTTGAGGCAGTACCTCTCCCCACCCAGAGGGGGCAGTCCACCGTTTTCCGGCAGAGAACCATGGCCTCAGACTTGGAGGTGCTGACTCTCATCCCAACCGCTTCGCACTCGGCTGCAAACCGCCCCAACGAGTGCTGGAGGTCTCGGCTTGATGAAGCCAAAAGAACCACATCATCTGCAAAAATCAGAGATGCAATTCTTAGGTCACCAAACCGAATCCCTTCCTCCCCCCGGCTGCGCCTTGAGATCCTGTCCATGAAGACCACAAACAGAATCTGAGACAAGGGGCAACCCTGGCGGAGGCCAACACCCACTGGGAACGTGTTTGACGTTGTGCCGAGTATGCGGACACTGCTCTCACTTTGGTTATGTAGGGACCGGATAGCTCGTAGCAACGAGCCCGGTACCCCATATTCCCGCAGTACCCCCCACAAGACTCCCCGAGGGACACGGTCATAAGCCTTCTCCAAATCCACAAAACACATGTAGACTGGATGGGCAAACTCCCATGACCCCTCCAGAAGTCTCGCAAGGGTAAAGAGCTGGTCCGTTGTTCCACGGCCAGGACGGAAGCTGCATTGTTCCTCCTGAATCCGAGGTTCGACAATCGGCCGGAGCCTCCTTTCCAGCACCCTGGAGTAGACTTTCCCTGGAGGCTGAGAAGTGTGATTCCACGGTAATTGGAACACATCCTCCGGTCCCCCTTTTTGAAAATGGGAACCACCACCCCAGTCTGCCACTCCACTGGCACTGTCCCAGACCTCCACGCGACACTGAAGAGGCGTGTCAACCATGACAGCCCAACAGTGTCCAGAGCCTTCAGCATCTCAGGGTGAATCTCATCCAACCCTGGTGCCTTGCCGCCGGGCAGCTTTTTAACTACCTCAGCGACCTCGGCCAGGGATATTGATGAGTCGTCCCCCGAGTCTTCAGACTCTGCCTCCTCTACGGAGGACGTGTTAGCTGGATTAAGGAGTTCCTCAAAGTGTTTTTATTTTTAAGTGTTTTATCTTTCCACCGTCTAAGGACATCCCCAGGTCGGGTCAGCAGGTCTCCTCCCCCGCTGAACACAGCTTGGGCCAAGCCCTGCTTTCCCTTCCTGAGACGCCCGACGATTTTCCAGAACCTCTTTGAGGCCGACCGAAAGTCCTCCTCCATGGCCTCCCCGAGACACAAAATGACAAAAAAAGGACACAAAATGACAAGAAAAGACACAAAAAATGACCAAGAAAGACACAAATTGATCAAAAAAGACACAAAATGGCCCAAAAAAGACACAAAATGACCAAAAATGACACAAAATGACCAAAAAAGACACAAAATGTCTAAAAAAAGAAATAAAATGACCAAAAAAGACACAAAATGACTAAAAAAAGACACAAAATGACAAAAAAAGACACAAAAAAAAGAGACAAAGTGTAAAAAAAAAAAAGACACAAAATGACCAAATAAGACACAAAATGACTAACTGACAGAAATTCAGCCTCTTTTCAACCCGACAGGCGAGGAGTGATTGATAGTAAAAAGATCGAGCATCACATCAAAAAATAAAAAATAAAAGACCCATGCAGGTCCTGACTCCAGACTTTAATACACAGCCTCATCCTCAGCTCCCCCTCAGTAATTACTGGAGTGTTTGAAGACCCCGCAGACTCAGATCACACGTTTATAAGGACGCGTTTCAGTGTTCCAGTCAAAGGAGGAACCAGGAAGTCGTTCTGGAGTGAAGAGAAGAAGGGAAGTTGTCATGAGGCGAGCTGAGATTCTTTTATTTTCCTCTGGACCATCAACCTCTTTCAAATAACATCATTTAAAAACTCTATCTGATTTAATGTGCTGTGTGTGTGTGTGTGTGTGTGTGTGTGTGTGCATCTCATCCACCTTTTACACTGGCTCACAGTTTTCTCGCCAAATTGCTTCTCTGTGAAGCATCTAAGAAGCAATTTGAAAAGAGGAGATTGTGTGAGTGACAGTGAGTTCCTGCAGCCTCGTTATGACTAACCTACCCTGCTGCTGTTGGGCCGTAAACCGTGTGGAAGGTGAGGTCATAAAGTCGCCCTCGGGGAAACTGCCGGTGATTTGTACATGTGAAGGTGGTCAGACTTTAACTGTCTCACATTCAGATCAGCTGAATCTCTGGAACAATCACTGGGCTGCTGCAGTTCAGATCCGTTCTGCAGGAAGTTTGACATCGTTACCAGGGCAGAAGACTCCACGGGTACTCGTCATTTATACGCCTGGAGTCTCTTGCTACTTTGGGATTTGTCAGAAAAGACACAATATTACCCCAAAAAAAATCAAATTGACCAAAAAAATACATAAGATTAAGCAAAAAAGGACTGAAATTGACCACAAAATGACAAAAAATGACCAAAAAAGACACAATATTACCCAAAAAAGAATCAAATTGACCAAAAAAAGCAAAAAAGGACTGAAATTGACCACAAGATGACAAAAAATTGAAAAAAGAAACAAAATGACCAAAAAAGAAACAAAATGACCAAAAAAGACACAAAATGACTAAAAAAAAAAATGACTAAAAAAAGACACAAAATGGCCCAAAAAAGAAATAAAATGACCAAAAAAGACACAAATTGACCAAAAATAGATGTAAAAATAACCGAATAAGTCACAAAATGACCAAAAATAGATGTTAAAATAACCTAATAAGTCACAAAATGACCAAAAATAGATGGAAAAATTACTGAAAAAGACACAAATTGACCAAAAATAGATGTAAAAATAACCAAAAAAAGACACAAATTGACCAAAAATAGATGTAAAAATAACGAAAAAAAGACACAAATTGACCAAAAATAGATGTAAAAATAACAAAAAAAAGGACACAAATTGACCAAAAATAGATGTAAAAATAATAAAAAAAAGTCACAAAATGACCAAAAATAAATATAAAAATAGCCGAATAAGACACAAAATGACCAAAAATAAATGGAAAAATTACTGAAAAATACTCAAATTGACCAAAAATAGATGGAAAAATGACTGAAAAATACTCAAATTGACCAAAAATAGATGGAAAAATAACCAAAAAAGACACAAATTGACCAAAAAATAGATGTAAAAATAATTAAAAAAAGTCACAAAATGACCAAAAATAGATATAAAAATAGCCGAATAAGACACAAAATGACCAAAAATAGATGGAAAAATGACTGAAAAATACTCAAATTGACCAAAAATAGATGGAAAAATAACCAAAAAAAGACACAAATTGACCAAAAATAGATGGAAAAATGACCAAAAAAAGACACAAATTGACCAAAAATAGATGTAAAAATAATCAAAAAAGTCACAAAATGACCAAAAATAGATGTAAAAATAACCAAAAAAGACACAAATTGACCAAAAATAGATGGAAAAATGACCAAAAAAAGACACAAATTGACCAAAAATAGATGTAAAAATAATCAAAAAAGTCACAAAATGACCAAAAATAGATGTAAAAATAACCAAAAAAGACACAAATTGACCAAAAATAGATGCAGAAAATAATCAAAAAAGTCACAAAATGACCAAAAATGGATGTAAAAATAACCAAAAAAGATCCCAGTTGTGATCCAGTTTTTAGGAGCTAAAAGTCTCTTCTTCCAGTCGACTGCTCTGAGATTCTTCCTGCCGTGATTATTATCCAATCAGCTGGGCTCTACACAGCGTCCTCCTCCATTGTTATTGATTAGCTTCGTTTACTGATAGGTCACGAGAGCAACAGCATTTTAAACAGGTCGTTACAGCTGGAAAATTGAATTTCTTCCCACATTTGAACAGAAGTTCACATTTTGAATAAAAAGTGACAGCCAGCCCTGCAGCACACAGAAACACAGAAACACAGTGCCTGGTGGATTAACTATAGATTCTATTGTTTAAAATGGGTCAAGACCACCTTAAACACCATAAATACAACATTTATTCTACACAAAATGATTATTTGAAGACTTTCCTCTGACCTCTGCTGTCTTTCCAATGGATTACTGGGAACTTTAACTGTGAAAAGTATGAATTTGTGTAATTGTTTAAGTTTTTCTTTGTGACAATCCTTGTGTTTTATCACTCTGCTGGCTGCAGCTCTTGTCTAGACTGTGTCAACAATAAATGGAGAGCGAGGATTAAGTCAGTGATTTTTATTTGTTCAGAATGTTTCCACTTTTCTGACTTCTTGTCTTAACTCAATAAATAACGACTAAAGCTCAGACTGAACAATGGGATTCAAAGTCTTTAAACTTTTTAGAACTTTTCTGCTTCTGACATGACTTCAACAGACTAGGGCTGAAAGAATATCACGATATTTCAGGCTATTTTTGCGATAACGATATTCTTGAGGATATTACGAAATACTTAAAAAGATAGAAAATATGATTTTTTTATAGTCTGTATAAATAAATAAAAATCTAAAATGTAGTGTGAAGTGCAAATCTCAACAACTCTTGACTCTGAAAGGAGAATAAAGGTTCTTGTATGTTTTATTTGAGGCATCTTATTTTTATTTTTATTACCCAAAAAAGAATCAAATTGACCAAAAAAATACGTAAGATTAAGCAAAAAAGGACTGAAATTGACCACAAGATGACAAAAAATGACCACAAAATGATCAAAAAATACACAAAATGACAAAAAAAGACACAAAATGACCAGAAAAGACACAAAATGACTAAAAAAAGACACAAAATCCGTTTTGACTCTTTTCTTTTCATTCTGTCTCTATATAAACCACTTAAAAATTGTTCACCATGCCATGTTGGTATTATTCTTTTCAGCACAACTTTGACAGTCTTCTTGTAAATTCTGTAGTGAATTCTGTTAACACGCTGTGCTTTTATTTTGAAAGCTGCATGTGTTTAGCGACAGGAAGTAAGTTTTGACTGACTGGTGACAGACACTCAACCTTATTCCACCACATCAAGAAGTAGACTGTTGCCAATATCATGATCTGCATTTGTTTTTAACCATAACATTTTTTTTACATTCTGTAAGTTTTTGCAGAAATGTGTAGCCAACCTGCAGCTTCAGCCATAGTTAATAGTACTTTATAGTGAGCTGTCAGGTAACCATGGGCAACTACCTTGGTAACTGTTGGAGAATAAGTAATTAGTTGTGTTCTGTAGCAACTAAACTCTGAACTTCAGGGGCCTCATGTACCAACGCTGTTTTTTCTGCACACGCCACATGTATGAAAAGTGAACTTGCCGTGAACTTTTGTTTGGCAGAAACTTTCTGTCTTTATGCTCTATTTAGAACATATTTCATATCTAAACTCAAACTACACACAACTGGCTTTGTATTTTCAGTTTATAGCTCTCTGAAAATGCCGTTTTCAACCATCAATAACCCGTTATAAATATGAGGGGATAGATGTTTTTTTTCATCATCCATTATCTATATATCATCTATTATTTTATATTTCACCTGCATACTGCTGCTTACTTGTGCAATAATAATATGTTGAAGTCTGTATGTTTTTTTTAAGATTTTATATTTTCTTAAGTCTAGAATTCTGCTATTTCAACTTTTTTGATATACATATATACCGGATTTACCTCCGGGAATCAATAAAGTGTTTCTGATTCTGGAGCGCATACATTTTTCATAGTTAACCTGCTTTAATTACTGTGTCAAAGTCCTGATCGCCGTTTGTTTCCCCTTTGGTTGAACATGGATTATTATTATTATTATGGAGATGTTAATGCTGCAGGTCACAGCGATCCATGATGCACAGATCCCTCTCTCCGGAGAAAAAATGTGTTGGAAATCCTTTCAGAATAAGTCAGTTGTTGTGCAAATTTAAGTTAAGTTACAAGTTAAGTGTGGCTTATAAACTGATGCGTAAAAATGATTTTGGCAGAATTACGCAATGGCTGCTCTATGTTGAACAACGTTGGCGGTTAGAAGGAGCGTGGGTAACGCTTTATAATAAGGTCCTTAATAACCATTAATTAACAAGTAATAAGGCATTGTTCTCGCTTTAGATCCGGTAGTTGCAAAAAGCATGGTTAACTTATAATAGATGAGCAATAAAGTATATTTTAATATCAATAAGCAAACAAAATAAGATTAATAAAGGCATGGCAAAGACATAATGTGTTTGTAATGCCATTATTAACACTTATATAAGCTTATAAACACACAATAATGATAATAAGCATCTTGTAAGGACTTACAAGGGCCTTATTACTTGTTAATTAATGGTTATTACAAGGACCTTAATACAAACATACCAGAGTGTGTGTTGAGGCATCTTTCTGCCATGGTGCAGGTCTCTGATCCGGCTGGTTAACAGCCACAGTGACTCCTTGTTGCTGATCTCAGAGCTGAGGCCAGAAAAGCACATTTTTCTGCCTCCACCCGGAGATCGATTTGTCGTTGTTTTGTCGATAATCAGCGGGCATGCCGACGATTTATAGTCATTTGCATATTCATTTTGGGGAGGGGCCGGGGCGTGGCTGGTGGTTCAACATGATCTCACAGAAATCCGTGAAATAGCCACGGATTTCGCTTAACTCAAAATCCGTGGAATAGCCACAGAATCGCTCAAATTTCCGTGAAACTGACACGGATTTTGCTACAATGCAAGTTAATGCCAGTCATATCCCGTGGCTATTCCAACATACAAAGTGATTATGTACATTCACTGAGTGAATATTTAGAAAATAAAACATATATTTCTCGCTACAAATGTGATCAAAATCCATTTTTATGCAGAAACTAAGTCAAAATATTGATTTTTCACTAAAAATGAGAGAAAAGTCCGCCATGTTTTTTGTTCTGATCGCTGGGACCTTGAAAGTCACGTGACTTGGAACAAACCAATAGGAACAAATATCCATGGAATAGCCATGGGATATGATGTCATTAACTTGTATTGTAGCGAAATCCGTGTCAGTTTCACAGAAATTTGAGTGATTCCGTGGCTATTCCACGGATTTTGAGTTAAGCGAAATCCGTGGCTATTTCACGGATTTCTGTGAGACCATGTTGGGTGGTTCGTACATGTGGATCAGTTCCAGCTGGTTGGGATGTATAAAGGAAAGGTGCGCTGAACCTGGCGTAAGAACAGTTTGATACATGTGGAGGTGAGTTTGCGTACGTACTTTTCTAGTTTTGGGAGTACGCCATCTTTCAGTATGAAAGCTACGCACTCTTTGATACATGAGGCCCCTGGTCCTTGAAGTGAGTTGGCCACATCCTCAGTGTTTGTATCTCTGCTGGTAAACATGTTTACTGGTCTGGATCAATACAGATGTGCTTCTTTGCACAATCAAACATGTGTCATCACACATCTCCAGCATGGAGGGAAGACGTGCTCTCTCTGAAAATAACAACCCACCTCACCCAACTACGGACTCAGTGAACTGTATAGAACTTGGATCAAAGCAAACAACTTGGTCAGATTTTCTTGAGCGCCTTGCTGCCCCTGTCGCCATAGTTACCATATCGACTTATTGTTCGATATATGAACTGGACACGATAGTTTTTTCTACACAAAATGATTATTTTAAGGCTTTCCTCTGGCCTCTGCTGCTGCTGTTTTTTTTCCCAATAGATTACCGGGGAGTTTAAATTGTGAAAAAGTATGAATTTGTATAATTGTTTAAGTTTTTCTTTGTGACAATCCTTGTATTTTATCACTCTGCTGGCTGCAGCTCTTGTCTAGACTGTGTCAACAATAAACGAAGAGCGAGGATTAAGTCAGTGATTTTTATTTGTTGGTGAAAATGTTTCCACATTTCTGACTTCTTGTCTTAACTCAATAAATAACGACTAAAGCTCAGACTGAACAACGCTTCTTTCTCTTCAAAATCATTAAACTTTTTTAGAACTTTTCTGCTTCTGACATGACAACAGAGCATGCACGTTGATCACAGCATATCACTAACAGGTCAGCACATTCTCTAATGTTCTGTCATTACCGGTTGCACGTTGAGGATTTTAACAGTTGCTAGTTGAAAGGCAGTGACTTTTAGCCCCGGTCATTAAAAGTGCTAATTATCTGGCTCGTGAATAAACTGCTGCTTCAGGTGTTTCCAGCCTTTTATCCTACTCTAATAGCACCACAGTTTTTGTTTGAAGCTGCTTTTTAAATGCTTTTAACAATGTTGGCAACAAGTGATTTCAAGTTGTCCTGCAAGATGACAATAAAGGCCTTTGATTGAAGCAGTTTATCAGAAGGAAACCCAAGTGTGTGCACTGAATTTTGGCGTTTTTGGACTATTTTCATGGCTCAGTTGATGCAGATCCAAGCAAATCTACACATAACTCTTCATGTTTTGTTAGTATTGTAGTGGAAAACCTTAGGAGACAACAAAAGTTTCTAGGAAAACAGCCCTGTGCAGGATTTATTGACAAGTATCACAAAACAGATAAAATATTCAGGATACACAAAAACAGGTCCTTGGTTCAAACAGCAACTCCGCAGTTTTCATATTTCTGTTACTATTATACATAATGTATGTGTGTCAGGTGTCTTGCTTTCCTGTTATTGTTCCAAATGGTGCAGTGGGATTTCTTAAATCAGAGCTGCTCTGATCTTAATCAAGCAGGAGTTTACTGTAAAGAGACTGTGACTGTTGGTCAGATTTCTGTGTGTTTATCAAAACATATTTGATGCATTTTTAAACTGCTATACGTATGTCAGATATTTTAATACATCTTCAAATGAATACACACCAGCATTGCCTGTGTAATATTGGCATAAATTCCTCCACATATCAAAAATATGAGTTTAATGTGATCAAGGGCGATAATGTGAATGTGTGCTGAGATTGTTACCAGCATTTAATAATTTTGTGTCTTTTTGGTCATTCTGTGTATTTTTGGTCATTTTGTGTCTTTAAAAAAAAGTAATTTAGTGTTTTTTCAATCATTTTGTGTCTTTTTTAAATAATTTTGTGTCTTTTCTGGAAATTATGTGTATTTTTTGGTCATTTTGTGTCTTTTTTTTGTAATTTTGTGTCTTTTTTTGGTCATTTTGATCCTGCCTCCAGCGGCCCCCAGGTAATTTGAGTTTGAGACCCCTGTGCAATAGGGAAGGGGGCTGGAATGATAAATGGACAAATGCAATGAAGAAAACAAGGGTGGTCTAATAATTTTTCCATGACTGTATATGAATTCACATATACTGACTTCCTATGGACACGTTGGTGATGTGGGATTCACAACTCTCTGCACGTCATTCTGAGTTTCTCTTCCTTCGTTTTGACTGAAACTCCCTGAGGACTGCCCGTCCCCAGCTCCCATTCAAATGGAGAAACTCCGCTGGGATTATGAAACCGTCCTTTGTGCTTCACCGCGGCATTTCATCTCGTCCAAAAACGTACCAAACAATCTGCTGGTAATGTCCAATATGCTCCCAGCAGATCTGAGTATACATGAGCCTTGATTCAACACAACAGAAACCTTTTATTGCTCTCGCTCTGCCTTTGTTGAGGATAAATCTGCTATTAACATCAAGCGGTGATCAAGGACTTGTTTTGGTTGTTTGTGCAACGCAAAAGGAGGAGAAGAATGTGGAGGAGAGAGAGAGAGAGGAGCACAGCAGGAGGAGAAGAGGGGACAGCAAGGAGAGAGAGAGAGAGAGAGAGAGAGAGAGATGCATAGCTGCTAGTGAATGGTTTCCATGGCAACATGATCGGGTGCTTAGACAGGGGTTTTAAAGAAAGGTGACGTTTTTATCACCACAGCAGGAGAAAAGGAAGGAAGGAAGGAGGGACAAAGGAGGCACCTTTACTATCTACAGCAATTATCATAAAGGAGTATTTAGTGATCAAATTGCTTTTCCTGTCGTCTTGTTTCTCTCTGTTGTACCACAATCAAGTCAACCATCAAGTGCCTTCGAAGTGAAGAGAACAGAAAGTGCAACAGAAAATGACAGAAATACTGTTCAGTTGAACACCTTTGTAAAAAAAACTAAGCCTGATAGGAGCTAAATATACAAAAAAAGCCTCACAATGTTAGAATTTTTATCTAGCAATTGCAATGGAGTGCAAGGTAAACCTCGTGGAACTCAAATCAAATCAAATAGTTTTTATACTTTATTGTCATTATATAGTTCACTATACAACGAAATTGAAAGTGCCACTGCATGAGGTGCATAGTTATGACAATCACAACGCAAAAACAACATGAGTAAGAACATTTAAAAAATACCGAGCTAAACAAGGACAAAAACAACAACAAGGACATGTGATGTAATAAATAAGTATAAAAATAAATAAATGGCTACTTAAAATGCTATAATTTATGCATGAGGTAAATTGAGTGTTTTGCACATATCAATTGTATTGCACATGTCCGTTTTATTGCACCTTTTAATTAATTTATCCTGTGTGGATGTTGAGAGTTCTGAGTGTTAAGAGCTCTTCTTTTTTTCAATTTAACCTTTATTTAAGCAGGAAATATCCCATTGAGATTAAGAACCTCTTTTTTAAAGGAGCCCTGGCCAAGAGGCAGGAAACACTAAATACAGTTACATATTAAATAAGACACAGACTTTAAATGCAACGTTATGAGAAACAAGTGCATATTGTGGAATTGGCCTCAATAACTCTCAGTTTGGATTTAAAGAAATGAAGTCAGTTAGTTTCCAGTCTTTCTGGAGCAGATTCCAGCATAAGGTGCAGAGTAAACAAACTCCAAACTCCATGCGAGCAGAAGGGACAGAAAGCAACAACTGATCTTGTGAACAAAGAGAATAAGATCCAGCATTTCTCACAGTAATTAAGGTAATTTCCCCACCGATAACCTACGTTACTCACTCTGTCAAAACCACGATAACAGACAGTTTTCCTATTCAAGTGATCGGAGGTGTTAAGACACATCCGATGCACAGAGATCCATGATTCACCGGAGGAGAGGAGCACGGCTCCATCTCCCTGGGGAAGAAGAGTGTGGGTGGGCAAATTTAGTCTGAATAACTCAGGTGTGATGCATAACTGATCCTGTCGGAGATGATTCATTAAGGCAACAAGGTGGAGGCCAATTAGACAGCATGGCCAACTATTCCTGCCACCGTGGTTTCCTCTGGCCTCAGCTCTGAAACCCTCTGGCCTCAGCTCTGAAACCCTCTGGCCTCAGCTCTGAACTGCCACCATTTGTAAATTGTATTGAATTTCACTACAGGCCAAAAGTTTGGAAGTGAGATCACATTTGTACACAAAAAGATCATAGTTTCATTGCTATACTTTGCAACAAAATAAACATGATTATTATATAAAGAGTCACTTATTAGAACACATTTTCAATCTAATGATCAGGTCTTTGGGTTTTTATTGCTTAGACTTTGTGTATCCTTCTTTCCTTAATGTATAAATCTGAACTCTTGTTTCTTTTGTCAGAGATATGAACACAGTTGAGATTTAATTTGTATCCAAACTCTCAAAAGCCAAAGAGCAAAAGTGAATAATGCAAACTGTGATTTATTTTTTTACTTTTGCACTGAAGTTGTGACTCTTCCTAATCTCCTCCACCCTAAAACTAAGCCCTTCTTTTCTTTTGGTAACATTTATTCACCAATGGTCTGATAACATCAATGTTTACCTAAAGGTCAATGGAGGAAAATGGTTCAATTCAATAAAGGTAAAGTCTGATCATGTAGTAAACACATCCAAAAATCCAAAGAATCTATACTGGTTTTTAAGAACGCCACTGTGAACAGAACATTTAAGTTGCTTCCAAGCTTTTGGCCTGTAGTGTAGATATTATGTGCATTTGGATATTTCCTGAAATCACCATGATGTCGGACCAATCTTTTTTTTACTTCTGCCATTGTACCGGTGTCTGGCGTCATGGCGACACTGCCATTTCGTCTGTTTTTGCTTGTTTCTGATGCTGGAGCTGAGGCCACCAATAAGCTTTTTTTTCCAGGCCTCCACCTCAGCCATCAGCACTTCAATCGGTGAAATCAAGCCGCACTATTTGTGATAATTTGCATGTCATTTGTGTAGTCAAGTGTTGGAGGAGCAAGGGTTTGTGTATGTGTTCTCAATTTCCCGCTGATTGGGATGGAAGGAAAGGTCTGCAGAACCTGAGAGCACAGTTTGATACATGCAGGGTTGTGTATGTACATTTCCAGTTTTGTTAGTCTGCCCTCTTTCTGTATGAAAGCTATGCATTATTTCATGCATGATGCCCCACGTCGTCAAATACTGTAGGTTGGTTGTCAGGCAGAACCAGCAACAATCCACAGACCCTTGGCCCTGTTGAGAGATGAGAGATTGCAGGAGAGGTTAAGTCCCAGTTCAAGTGCAGAGTGGCTGTGACTAACAACTGGCAACAAAAATGTGTATTTTGTGTGTTTGTGTTTGTGTTTTTATGTGTTTTTCATGTGTGTTTTTGTATTTTTCAACAAACCTACCCCGAGCTTAAACTGGCTCGTAGGCCTACGCTGCTGTATTTTAACCATGGATGGAGTACTCGAGTCCTGGACATGGACTAGAGACGGACTCAATGCCCAGTTTTCTTTGACTTTGATGACTCTGACTTGGACATGAACACTGGGGACTTGGACTCAAACTTAGGTATTGATGACTTGACTCGGACTTGACTTGGGTTCTTTGGTGACTCTGACTTGGACACTAAAACTGGGGACTTGAGTACTGCCTAATATTTTCTGAGGTGACCACTGCTCTTACATGTAAAATGTCTAAAACAAACCAGTCATAGAAGAAATCGAGCACAGTCTAAAATGGACTAAACCAGGGGTCTCAAACTCAAATTACCTGGGGGCCACTAAATTACTTAAAAAAGACACAAAATGACGGAAAAAAAACGAAATTAGTTAAAACACACAAAATGAAAAAAAAAAAAACCCAAAATTACTCAAAAAAGAAACAAAATCACCAAAAAAAGACACAGAAACAATGACCCAAAAAAAGACACAAAATGACCAAAAAAGAAACAAAATGACCAAAAAAAAGACATAGAATTACCAAAAAAGACGCAAAGTTATTAAAAAAAAGACACAAAATGACCCAAAAAGACACAAAATGACCAAAAGAAGACACAGAATTACCAAAAAAGACACAAAATGACCAAAAACAGTAATTAAAGGGACCTTCCACACACAACACGGTAAAGTGCCATTCATATAAAACTCACATTAAACTTTCATATCAAGGTGGGGGCCACAAAACATCATCACAAGTAGCACAATTGGCCTGCGGGCCACCAGTTTGAGACCCCTGGTCTAAACAGTGCCAGATTTCAGCGCCTGACTGTTTTGTAAACACATTCCAGGCTGTACCAAACCCCTGCTGGAGAACCAGCCTTAAACAGCCCTACAGTAGTAAGACATGAGTACTATGGATTCTCCTAAATGATGAAAAAGGTAAACATTTTCAAGATTAATCTGATTCCCAAGAAAGTCGGTGTTTGGGGGAAACAAACACAAGCAAACACATAAATCAGCAAACGGCAGCAGAAAGTCACACTCAAATACACATCTATGTTGCCAGCTCCCTTGCAGCTTGTTGATATAGTTTTCAGAAATGGTACTGCTGCCCACATGTGTTTTATTAGGCTGTCGGGCCGGGGGAGATCAAGAGCAGAAAGAAACTGTAATCTGTATGCAGGCTCACAGAGGCCAGTGGGAGCCGGTTAGGAGCTGGACAAACAGTCAGCCACTGGCTCGAAATATTTTTCATCCTTGTTTTAAGATTAGGGTGGAGTAATTTATGGCGACCCATGAACAGGCAGCCTTGGAGAGTTCTTAGAGCAAATAAAATGAAAGATTGAGGAATCTTGTTATGATGTGCACACACGAGTACGGGGGGAGATTCAGCCGTGTAAAAAGAATGGAAAACAGATTCCCCAGAGGTTGAGATTAGCTTCCGTTAAAGGAAGCATGCAGGGAAGATCTTGTGGTGAGAGCGGCACACTGGTTTTTCTCGGTTTCCCCCTCTGATGTCCTGATTTCATCACCCTGGTAGAAGCAATACATCTTAATTTGCTACTGTCATCACAGGCTGGCCTCGATCTGTCAGTTTCTCAACCTCGGGGAGAGGTGTTACACACAAGAAGGACATCAGTTCAAAGGCAACACGACATCCATTTTTTTTTTAGAGGGCTGGTTAGTTTCAGGTTTGATTGAACTCCATTCAGCCAGTTTTGATTCTCCTGATCAATGTTTTTGGAGTGAAAACTCGACCAAACCAAACTTTGATGTGTAGGGCTGCACGTTTATGGCCTAAACGATTATTCATCATGGTAGTGAAAACATCTGTATTTTTATTGCACTACTTTTAAACAACCAATAGCAACAGTTTTTAGTGTCTGGTGCTTGTTGTAAACAAACAGAGATCGCTAAGTGAACACCTCCTGCAGCAGCACATACACACTGTACTGCTACAGAGCTAACTGTTAGCCTGTTAGCACATACACACTGCACTGCTACAGAGCTAACTGTTAGCCTGTTAGCACATACACACTGTACTGCTACAGAGCTAACTGTTAGCCTGTTAGCACATACACACTGTACTGCTACAGAGCTAACTGTTAGCCTGTTAGCACATACACACTGTACTGCTACAGAGCTAACTGTTAGCCTGTGAGCACATACACACTGTACTGCTACAGAGCTAACTGTTAGCCCGTTAGCACATACACACTGTACTGCTACAGAGGTAACTGTTAGCGATTAGCAGACTGGATGCTAAGGAGTTAACATCCCCTCCGGCTCTGCAGGTGGGAGCTGCCGTTTCGACTCGTTCTTACTCTTCTTAACGAGCCTCGGGCGCAGGCAGCTCGTTAAGAAGAGCCTCCGGCCCCCGCAGCTCGTTAAGAAGAGTAAGAACGAGTCTCCAAAAGTCTCCAATAACACCAGAAAAAGTTGCTGGATTTGTCGCCGGTCACTTTTTAAAATGGAAATATCACCAACGATCAGGTTAATTTAATCGTGATCACGATTAAAATTCTATTAATTGTGCAGCCCGACTTTGATGTCAGAAATGTATTGATTACCAAGCAGACTTTGATTATCACTTCAGTCAACCAAAAACAAAACATGCAATCCATTTTTCTCTCTCTCTATATATATATATCAGATATATCAGCTGAGTCACTCTCAGCTTAACTGAGTTACAAGGAAATATGTAAATGTTTGATAACTTATTACAAATTCTATCAGTGCTTTACTTGAGTTACTAGAAAATATCTTAACACATCAGATAACTTATTAAAATTCCATCAGATTGCTCTGCAAATATATAGTACATTTTACAGAGCCTTGAAGCTGACAAGATCTACTAAAAGGTTATCAGACAAGTTGAAAATTGAACTGAATACATTACTAAATAATATTCTTAGTTTATTTATTAAAATAGTGTTAAAAGTGAATGTTTTTTCTTGGCAAACTTTTTTTATTACTGACATATTCCATAGAAGCATAAAGACAGTCAGCCTTGCTGTCAATTTGTCCTAGTGGCCACTTGTGGTATTGCAGTGAAAGGTACAGCCTCAGCAAGTACTCTGACATTTTCAGCTCTTTTTTAAGTGTGTGTGTTTGTGTGTGTGTGTGTGTGTGTGTGTGTGTGTGTGTGTGTGTGTACCTACTGGCACATCTCCGTCTCCCGTTGGCGTCTCCTGACCCTGTTATGTCAGTCTCTCAGCCTGAACCGAGGGGGAATCTGGCTGTTTAAGATCAATCAGTCACAACTCAAAATAGGGCGCAGACTTTCTCCTGTTGGCTCTCAGCAAAGTTTAAAAAACAAACAAAAAAAGTTTAAAAAAAATGTTTATTGGATCCCAGGGTCAGGGGTGAAAGAGGAGCATGTCAAGTCTGAAGTGGAAGTTTGAACTGATTTATTTAGAAGATTTTCTAGCAGGTCAGTTCTGTGTTTGCAGTTAACCCTTTGGAGTTTGGGGACTATTTCGATGGTTTTGACTCTTTTTCATTCTGTCTTTACAAACGACTTGAAAAAATGTTTATCATTCCATTCTGGGATCATTTTTTTTTAGCACAACCTCACCTGATTATTATTTTTGTCACTTTGACTTACTGGATCAACATTTTGAACAGAAAAAAACACTCAGAAACACACAAAAAAACAAACATAAAACACATTAAAACACAAAAAATACACAAAAAAATGACAAAAAACAGAAAAAACACAAAAACACCAAAATTCACAAAAAACACAAAAATACAATTAAACACATGTAAAAACTAAAAACACAAAAACACACATGAAAAACACAAAAAAAATACAAAAAACACGAAAAACACACAAAAAATACACAAAAATACAAAAAAACACACGTAAAAACACAAACACACAAAAAAACAAAAATTACAAAAACATAAAAAAACAAATAACAAACAAAAACACACAATAAACACAAAAGATTGCATTAAAAATGCTGAATTCACACTGCAAAATTCAATTTTTTCTAGCACAACCTCACCTGTTATTAAATATTATTTCGCCATTTTGACTTACTGGATCAACATTTTGAACAAAAAAAAACACTCAAAAACATCACAAAAAAACAAACATAAAACACATTAAAACACAAAAAATACACAAAAAAATGACAAAAAACAGAAAAAACAAATACACAAAAAACACAAAAATACAATTAAACACATGTAAAAACACAAAAAACACACATGAAAAACACAAAAAAATACAAAAAACAGAAAAAACACACAAAAAATACACAAAAATACAAAAAAACACACGTATAAACACAAACACACAAAAAAACAAAAATTACAAAAACATAAAAAACCAAATAAAAAACAGAAAAACACACAAAAATCACACAATAAACACAAAAGATTGCATTAAAAATGCTGAATTCACACTACAAAATTCAATTTTTTTAGCACAACCTCACCTGTTATTAAATATTTTTTCGCCATTTTGACGTCAACATTTTGAACACAAAAAAAACACACCAAAAACCACACAAATAAAACATAAAACAATATTTGCAGTTAATTTGCAGAACATATTGCTAAAGATGTAATAATTGCATTAAGTTGACTTACTGCAGAACACATTAAAACACAAAAAATACACAAAAAAATGACAAAAAACAGAAAAAACACAAAAACACAAAAAACACAAAAATACAATTAAACACATGTAAAAACACAAAAAACACAAAAACACACATGAAAAACACAAAAAATACAAAAAACACAAAAAACACAAAAAATACACAAAAATACAAAAAAACACACGTAAAAACACAAACACCACAAAAACACAAAAACCACACAAATAAAACATAAAACAC
The DNA here is from genome assembly GCF_030273125.1 of Centropristis striata. Lineage (NCBI taxonomy): Eukaryota > Metazoa > Chordata > Actinopteri > Perciformes > Serranidae > Centropristis > Centropristis striata. The sequence goes on along the minus strand of NC_081527.1, from coordinate 1,272,759 downwards.
ACAAGAAAATGACAAAAAAACACACATATTTGCAGTTAATTTGCAGAACATATTGCTAAAGATGTAATAATTGCATTAAGTTGACTTACTGCAGAATGATTCTCTGTCACTGGATAAACTCCTCATCATATTTGGCTGATTGTGATTGAGCCTGATGGCAGGATGTGTTACAGAAGTACATTATCATCCCTCATAGCAGCATTGATTGGGACCGCTGCCTAATTGTCAACTAAATGACACAGATTATGACGGGCATCACATTATCATTCAGCGTTAATAAATTACCACATTATCAGCCACGCATGAGAAACGTCCTGATAAAGGAGCTGTCTCCGCTCTGCAGCCAGATAACGAGATTAAAAATGTGCTGTTGATCAAAGGCCACAGCTGATTGGTCAGATAGTGAAATATGTTTAAGTTCCTGACATGTTGTTTTTAATAACCCAATATTTGGAGACTTTATTGCCACGGCGCTGTCGTGCAATTTTATCCATTTTAAATTGGCTTGCAGTTAAGAAATGATCGTCCTCATTAAGCACTTAATGTGTGAATGGAGTGGATGTATTGCCTCGTAAAAGTTGATGGAAAAGTTGGCAACAGGGGGAGAAAAAAGTTTTTTTGAATATTCTTGGAGAGCTTTATTTTAGAGAGTGAGGAGCAGGCTTAGTGGTCCTTCAGGTGGTTCTACTGGTCCTTTAGGTGGTTCCACTGGTCCTTTAGGTGGTTCTATGGGTCCTTTAGGTGGTTCTATGTGTCCTTTAGGTGGTTCTACAGGTCCTTTAGGTGGTTCTTGTGGTCCTTTAGGTGGTTCTACTGGTCCTTTAGGTGGTTCTACGGGTCCTTTAGGTGGTTCTTGTGGTCCTTTGGGTGATTCTACGGTCCTATAGATGGTTCTACGGGTCCTTTACGTGGTTCTACAGGTCCTTTAGGTGGTTCTTGTGGTCCTTTTAGGTGGTTCTACAGGTCCTTTAGATGGTTCTACGAACTTTTAGGTTGTTTTAGGGGTTGTTAGGTGGTTCTATGGGTCCTTTAGGTGGTTCTTGTGGTCCTTTAGGTGGTTCTACTGGTCCTTTAGGATGTTCAACTGGTCCTTTAGGTGGTTCTACTGGTCCTTTAGGTGGTTCTATGGGTCCTTTAGGTGGTTCTACGTGTCCTTTAGGTGGTTCTACAGGTCCTTTAGGTGGTTCTTGTGGTCCTTTAGGTGGTTCTACTGGTCCTTTAGGTGGTTCTACAGGTCCTTTAGATGGTTCTACGAACCTTTAGGTTGTTTTAGGGTCTGTTAGGTGGTTCTACGGGTCCTTTTAGGTGGTTCTTGTGGTCCTTTGGGTGATTCTACGGTCCTATAGGTGGTTCTACGGGTCCTTTAGGTGGTTTTACTGGTCCTTTAGGTGGTTCTACTGGTCATTTAGGTGGTTCTACAGGTCCTTTAGATGGTTCTACGAACCTTTAGGTTGTTTTACGGTCTGTTAGGTGGTTCTATGGGTCCTTTTAGGTGGTTCTACTGGTCCTTTAGATGGTTATTGTGGTCCTTTAGATGGTTCTAAAGGATCATTGGTTCATTGTTCTGCTTCTCTCCTGGTGACGGCTCACCTTGTTAGTGACCTGTCAATCAAAGGTAGCCCCGCCCCAAGTCATACGATTCTTTATCTTCTATTTTCTTCTAAATGGGGCCATTATTTACACTATTAACATCAGATTGTCTTGAAGAATATTTTTTACTAGTGATTGAGACCATAGTGTTGTCCTAAAAACATTTCTGAGGGAATAAATCAAGTGACAAGTTTTTCTCATTTTGCATTGAAATGAATGGACTAAAATGCTTTTGCCGCCAAACTTGGCACCACCTGCTAGAATTTTGGGTAGAATGCATCTTAAGGCACTTCCTGGTTTGCCTCCCTGCTCAGACCAGGAGGTTGCCGCCTGTATCAGACTGACAGGGCTCTATACTTCTCACAGGAAGCCACTTTCTCCTCATTTCTATCTACTTCAGCTACTGCGAGGAGCAAACAAAAGAAATGTGCGGTAGCAGAATGTTTCACATTTTTCACCCCGTGGAGCAGCAGCACTGCTACGTCTCCACTGAGATGTCTCATAAAGTCACCTGGTCGACTGTGTCAGCTGGGAATTTAAACCATGTGGATTAATGGGGAAATTATTTTTTACACAATGTCAAGAGGAGCCGGGGGCTGGAGCCGGGGCCGTGCCAGACCGCTGTGAATGTGGCGCGCATGCCAGCCGTGCCATGTTAGTGAAATATTTACATGGTCATGAATTTTCAATTTGTCAGCTATTGCTCCCTTGGGGAGCTTATCACCTATAAACCATGCAGGTGGTAAAAATAGAGCCCATTTATTAAAACGTGGACAATGACACTCAGGGTTTGGGGATAAAGAGGGCCAAGAGTTTAACAAGGCCTTGTTGAAGCACTGCCATCAGCTACATTTTAAATACATATTAATGTATGACTGGAAATGTAACTGGGCCAGGAATGATTATCCTCCACCTCACTGTTTGAGACTTGGAGTTTGAGACACTATGGGTCTCAAACTCGCGGCCCGTGGGCCAATTGTGGCCCTCGTGACGATATTTTGTGGCCCCCACCTTGATATGAAAGTTTAATGTGAGTTTTATATGAATGTTGTGTGTTGAAGGTCCCTTTATTGCTCCAGCTGGAGCTTTGTTTACCTCGTTTCTATGACGACATTAACTAAAAGAAAGGCAGCTGCTACCGGAGCGTTTATTATCTGCTGTGTTGTTGTTACCGCAAGAAGTGGAAATGTTATGGAATATCATTTTGTGTCTTTTTTTGGTAATTTTGCCTCTTTTTTTTTTTTTTATATAATTTTGTGTCTTTTTTTGGTCATTTTGTGTCTTTTTCTAATAATTTTGTGTCTATTTTAGTAATTTTGTTTATTTTTTTGGGTAATTTTGTGTCTTTTTTTGGTCATTTTGTATCTTTTTTAAGTAATTTCGTTTTTGTTCTGTCATTTAGTTTCTTTTTTTTAGTAATTTTGTGTCTATTTTAATAATTTTGTGTCTTTTTTGGTCATTTTGTGTCTTTTTTGGTCATTTTGATACTGCCTCCAGTGGCCCCCAGGTAATTTGAGTTTGAGACCCGTGGTATAGATTATGTGCTGAAGCGAAATTTGACAAACTGGACTAAAGGTGTGAATCTGCGTATCGGCCCCACGATACGATTTTATCCTGATACCTGAGTCATGATACGATATTATTTCAATTTTAAGCATTTTGTGATATGGTATTGATACATTATATTGAGATTAGGGCAAGGCAAAGCAAGGCAAGTTTATTTGTATAGCACAATTCAAAGTGACTTACATAAACATTAAAAATGGTTAACTGTTTAACTGCATTTTGTTTCCACAAAATTAAATTCAATCAAGCCTGATTGACGTACGGCCACAAAACCGAATGCTCACCGTGTTTCAGAGATAAAATTAAAGTAAAAAAATTCAGAGATCAATTAAAAATTCCACGTGATTGACCAGATTCCTAACGACCATTAATCGATGATCTTTTAATTATTCCCATCCCTATTATCTCTTACTGCTGGTGTTACCAGATGTATCAGAGTTTGATTCTCCCCGTGTCCTCCTCTTCCTCCTCCTCCTCCTCCTCCTCCTCGTCCCTGTTATCCCCGCTCCTCCTGCTGCCTGTCAGTCCCTGTGCTAATCATCGGCAGAGCTGCCTGCGTCTGTTGCTTCAAAATACAAGTTAGGCATCAGCTTCACATCTGTCTGCCATTCATCTTAGCCCAAGTGGCTGTGTACTCCAAGATATATTTATCACATACTATATCAACGATATAACATATGCAAACAGAACTCGGCAGCCTGCGTGTGGGAGAGCTCCGTCTTGTCGAGCATGCCTTTCAACTCGCTTACTACTTGCAAAAGAAGGAAAAAAGTGTCTGGAAGTGTAACCGAGCAGCAGGGACGAGGTGCGGCTGCACGTCTGTGTGAGGTGCTGCGGCTGAACGTGTGTGTGTGTGTGTGTTTTTCAGGCATTTCTTAAATAAGGTGTGACATTAAGCTGATGATTAAACCCCTCGAGGGTGACAGGTGAGGGAAGCAAGAGACAAGCGAGCAAGGTAGCAAGAGACAGCTGACGAGAGGAGGTGACAGAGAAGGAGAACGAGGAGACTGAGGACAAGAGAAAGACGAGGTCAGTGCCAGAGAGAGGCCAACAAGTTTTGGGGGGGAAGCAAAATAAAATATGCATCGTGAGGAAAGACAATGGGCTGAAATATGAGCCACCAGAAACTGAATTTGAATTATTTATATTTGAATTTGGATTGCTTAACTTGAATAACTGCATTAAAAAACTGAATCTGAGTCACATAATTTGAATTCGTATTGTTCAATTTGAATCATTGCATTGAAAAACGGAATCTGAGTTGTGAGTTGAAATTGAATTTATTAGTTTGGATCAATCGAGCGCAGAAAACGGAGGTGCTGATTGGCCGAAGAGGCGCTCTGTGTATCTGTGCTCGATTGTTCTGCCTCAACTACCTGGATGTTCGTTGCAGAAAATGTAAATTTAATTCTGCGAACTGAATTTGAATTGTGAGAACTGAACGTTCAGTTCCAAACTAATAAATTCAATTTCAACTCACAATTCAGATTCAGTTTTTCAATGCAATGATTCAAATTGAACAATAGAAATTCAAATGATGTGAATCAAATTCAGTTTTTTAATGCAACTATTCAAGTTAAGCAATTCAAATTCAAATATAAATAATTCAAATTCAGTTTCTGGTGGCTCATATTTCAGCCCATATGAGGCAGTCAGTGTTTTAGATGAGTAGCAGTAATTGTCAGTGAGCTGCTGCTGCAGAGGAATACTAAACTAATGTAATTAGCCTAAAGATACAGAAACATTTCTTATTTAGGGCGATCATTTCCACGAGCAGAAACACTGAACCAAAACATAAAGCAGCTGTCTGGAGGTGGAATGTGTACAATGGTTGTGGTTATTATCAATAAAACCATGTTAAATGTCTAGATATCAGCTCTTAAATTAAACTCTTATCAGCTGTTTTTGTTGTTATCATTATACAAGGTTCATACACTTTTTCAGTGGTCAAATTCAAGCACTTTTTAAGGACTTTCCAGGTCCATTTTCAAGCTTTTCCAGGACCTTTCAATGGTTTTAAGTTGCATGTTTTAGATGAGTACTTACATGCTAAAAGGGGTAATTTCACTCAACCATACCGACAGCAATGGTTTTACACTTTTAACAACCAAAAGTACAGTTTGCTAATCTCAATATTCAATTAAATTATTTTTTTTCATTGAACATGTGGTTATCTATAGTCAGATTGCACGAGAAATACAGTAAGAATTAAAAAAATTCTTACGGTACGAACCCTGATTATATTTGTCCAAACAAATGAACCTTTAGTTGTACCAGGCATTAAAATGAACAAGAAATTGAAGAAAACAAGGAGGTCTTTTAATTTTTTCCATGACTGTACTTGGATAAGGACCTTGTCTTCATCCTTGGACCACGTCTGTCCACAAGACTACCGTTCCTGGTGTTGATTCCCAAATTCAACCCAGATTGCTCTGTGTTTTTGTTCACTTCCTTTCTCTGGTTCGGACTGCTTTCTCACCTGCATGGATCTGAATTTTGTTGCACCTGGAAGATAACAAAGGCCCCCTTTCTTTAGCGGACAAGAGTTTGGTTCTTTGGTCTGCATTCACACCAGCAAAAACCAAACAGACTATCCCACAAAATGTACCAGAGTTGGTTCTAAGAGGTCCAAACAGCACAGGTGTGATGCCCCCTTATGTATGTAGCAGTAATTGTCAGTGAGCTGCTGCAGAGGAAGCTTGGCTTTGTTTGCTGTAATCAGCCTAAAGATAGAGTCATTCTCCATATCCAAATGCCGAAACATTTCTTATTTAGTGCGATCATTTCCATGAGCAGAAACACTGAACCAAACATAAAGCAGCTGTCTGGAGGTGGAATGTGTACATCAGGGCCTCTTGCACTCTTTAATCGGCCATCGGAGTGAAGCATCTTCCATCGTTTTCACATAGAAAGTCTGCTGGACTTGAATCAGTGGTGAAGCTGCAACATTGGTGCATTTTTTCATTTGCTTTGGTTTCACACAGGTTTTTTAAGGTCATGCTGTTGACGCTGTCCTTGGTCTGTTGGACACAATATATGAGGGAAACATATGTGAGGTCCAAACAGCACAGGTGTGTTAGATATATCTAGCAGTAAATGTCAGTGAGCTTGCTGGAGTTTGCTCCACACTAACGTAATCAGCCTAAAGATACAGTCATTATTGATATCCAAATGCTGAAACATTTCTTATTTACTGCAGCAGAAACATAAAGCAGCTGTCCGCAGGTGAAATGTGAACATGGAGGCCTCTTGCACTTTGTAATAGGCCGTTTGACTGAAGCGTCTGAGCTGGTATATTGCACTGCACGCACTATTTTGTACTACAAGATTGTGCTGACCTTCAAAAAAAAAGTGAATTACTGTATCCTAAAAATACACAAAGAAAGCAGCACATTTAATCATGCTGTATTAGAGGTGCCTACAGAGCCGGGAGCTGGAGAATAACTTATTCGCCACACGTACTGGGAACTTTGTGGGTAAAAAAGTGAAAGCATGATATATTTCTCCAGCTGTCAGAGGCTTGGAAGACTTCCGAGCTTTGTGGTGGACCTTAGCACATTTCTATTTCATTCTCAGCGAAGCAGCGTGCTCTTCTTCTGCTTCCTGCTCTCCTCCAGTCTCCTGTCTTTGTTCTCCCCAGGCCTTCGCTGGCTGACCAACACTGGCCTTCTTTCCCTTCGCAGTGGGGAATCTGCACCAGCCACCAGCCAAGTGCTGCTTTATTTTGGCAATGGTTGCACTTTTTTTTTTTACTCACTTACACTTCATTTTTTCCCCACTTCCTCTGGCCACAACAGGAAGTGTAAAAACATAATTTGAATGTTAATCATCTTCCTCATGGTGTCATCCAAAGAGATGATCCTGCAAAGATAGACAGCAGAAGAACAGCAGAGGAGGAGGGACGAGATTAAATTATATTAAATTGTTTGTTTGTTCGTTTAACTGGAGCATTAACTGATTAACTAGTTTAAATGTTGGTTACTGACCTCAGAAAACTGAGCAGCGACTCCTTGGAGTGTCTGTTAGTCCAACCAAACGCTGAACAAGACATTTAATGAACAAAACCTTCAGATAATACATCATTAATTCAAAATACAGTGAAAGGCTCAAAGTTATGAGATTTTATATTATATATGTATATAACGTCATATATAACTTTATTGACACTTTGCCGTGGAAAGTCTTTCAAAACAAACAAACCTCGGAGACATAAAAAAAAAAAAAACGTAAAATTGCCAAAAAAGTGTCAGTTGGTGTAACCAGTCATTTTTCCCCATAAAGTCTGATTATATCCAGGCAAATGAATGTGAACTAAAATGAGAAAAAATACAATCCATGTTTACATTTCAACACTATAGTATATATAACACATTTTACATAATTTGTCAAAACTTTTGAAAAAAATGATTACAGTCAGAATATGTTCTGCTCAATATTGACGAAATATGTAAATGCAGAAATACAAAAAAATTATAATTTGATGTTTTTATAAAATTAAGTAATTAAATGTATAAGTCCACTGAAATACGTAATGTATTTCAGTAAATGTATAATGTAGGTGGATGAAGTATTTAATATTTAGCATTTATTGGAGTTTCACCATTTGACATCTCGCCAACCCTTATTTGTCACTGACCCATATATATATATATATATATATATATATATATATATTCTTTTAAGATTGTGTTTTTCCAGTTACACCCTACCTCAGAAATGTTGTTTTTTGTCTGAGAAATTCTTAGGGAATCTTTTTCACAATTTGTCATTTGTTACAAGCTCGTTCTGTGAAAAGAAAAGAAAACAACATGTACGAATGGTGAGAGAAAGTGATCTTTGTCATTCTGAAGAGTCAGCTTTTTTAAAACCAACATGGCTCAGTTCAAAAGTTTTCTTCAAAACAAATCAACAATCATGTGAGAATCATATGGAAGCGTAATTAGCGTTACATCCCTGGTATTAAATACTCTTAAAGCCCTTCGTTGCACTGGATGAAGCCTTGGAATATTGTATTTTTATGGTATTAAGCAGCTCCAGCATTGACTGATGTGGATAATACAAACCTTCTAGACACGACTAGCGCTGTAATTTGTAGCTTGCTAAGCTAACTACTTAGCTAACTTCTTGGCTAAGTATTTAGCTAAGTAGCTTGCTAAGCTTACTTCTTGGCTAAGTATTTAGCTAAGTAGCTTGCTAAGCTAACTTCTTGGCTAAGTGCTTGGCTAAGTAGCTTGCTAAGCTAACTTCTTGGCTAAGTATTTAGCTAAGTAGCTTGCTAAGCTAACTTCTTGGCTAAGTATTTAGCTAAGTAGCTTGCTAAGCTAACTTCTTGGCTAAGTATTTAGCTAAGTAGCTTGCTAAGCTAACTACTTAGCTAACTTGGTAATGATAACTTGATAATATACCTTCTGCATGACTAGACACGACTAGCGCTGTAATTTGTAGCTTGCTAAGCTAACTACTTTGCTAACTTCTTGGCTAAGTAGTTAGCTTGGCAAGCCACTTAACCAAGTAGGTAGCTATTTAATAATACAAAAACCTTTTATTCTTCATAAAGTATGAGAGGCAAAATGGAAATAATGATCTGTTTGGACAATCATGTGAGAATCATATGGAAGCGTAATAAGCGTTACATCCCTGGTATTAAATACTCTTGAAGCCCTTCCTTGCACTGGAATATGTTATTTTTATGGTATAAAGCAGCTCCAGCGTTGACTGATGTGGATAATATAAACCTTCTGCATGACTAGACACGACTAGCGCTGTAATTTGGGTGAACCGACCCTTTAAACAAACTCAAATCATGTGCTCTGGCCCGTCCTGAGCCATCACAGCGCTCTGATGTCTAAGTGTTTTTTTTGAGTTTTACCATCCAAAGTTGAAGTTGCTGCAGCAGACCTAATGCAGTGTGTGTGTGTGTCACCTTCACACTCTCTCCTTCCGACTGATTGAGCTCTGTAATGTGTTTCAGCTCCAGTTCCACCATGTGAAATAGCAGATTACGCTCTCCAAATGAGCTGACAGTGCTGGATTTCACTCTGCAACTGTAAATTGTTTTTACTTTACACATATTTGCACACAGAGGCCACACGAGAGGTGACGCATCTAATAGAATGAGCATGATGGAATATTTATGTACATGAGGGACGGAAACAGTTTATCATTTCTTCATCAAAATCTATTAGGTTCTTGCAGCCAATTTAAATGGAAATACATGCAGAGGCAATAATTGACATGTTGTTTTGGACTTAATAGGAACAACGGCAATCTTTGAAAAACATTATTTTGTATGCAGAAGTCTGAAAATGGCGATTTGCATGTTTATTTTTTTCACTACAAACTGTAACAATTTCAATTTTACACACTTAAGATGACCCGCACTCATTTCCCATATATTATTTAATGCTGCTGTGTGTTTCTGTGCTCTATCTTTTGATATCAACTTATTTAATGATTGAATATTCCAAGTATTCTTTAAATATCTTGTTTTTGATCCAAACAGATCATTATTTCCATTTTGCCTATCATACTTTATGAAGAAAAAAGGTTTTTGTATTATTACATAGCTAACTACTTGGCTAAGTAGCTTGCTAAGCTAACTACTTAGCCAAGAAGTTAGCTAAATAGTTAGCTTAGCAAGCTACTAAGCTAAATACTTAGCCAAAAAGTTAGCTAAGTAGTTAGCTTAGCAAGCTACTTACCTAAATACTTAGCCAAGAAGTTAGCTAAGTAGTTAGCTTAACAAGCTACTTATCTAAAAAATGGATCTGGGTCATTTTTGACCCATGTTGTGCATTAGAAGAGTAGTGACACAAAAAGGGATTTTATTCAAAAATTAATAAAGGAAAACTGCGGATGTATGAAGAAAAAAAGGTTTTTGTATGATTACATAGCTAACTACTTGGCTAAGTAGCTTGCTAAGCTAACTACTTAGCCAAGAAGTTAGCTAAATAGTTAGCTTAGCAAGCTACTTACCTAAATACTTAGCCAAGAAGTTAGCTAAGTAGTTAGCTTAACAAGCTACTTAGCTAAAAAATGGATATGGGTCATTTGTGACCCATATATCAGAGCTGCCAAGTGTCACGCTTTGAGTGTGACAGTCA